>NW_024100197.1:0-91287 GCF_016545835.1 Crotalus tigris
AGGATTTTGGAGCTCTGGGAGCCAGGAGAGTTAGCATTGCTAAAACCGTAGTTCAGAGCCATCAAAAGGATGCTGAGTTCACTCACTTCCCCTTTTCACAACTTTTACTGGAAATGGTTTGCATTTTTTTATATTAAGAACCTGCAGAAGAGCAGGTTTTATTACCCTAGATGATTTCCTTCAACTTACAATGAAAGAACCTTTATTTAAGTTTAAAACATATAGAAACGTGTTTTTTTTTAAAAAAATGGAAATAAAAAAGGGTAATTACAGTGTTAATTTTGGAAACCTTTTAAACAGACTAAGAGTCAGATTGACTGAAAATAAGATTTTAAAACACAAAAAGTACTTGCTGTGATTTGTTTAAAATCTTATTAAAATATATAAAGATTTTGAGTTTAAGAAATTTCTTCCTGGGAAAATGTTGTGGATGAAAGAAAAGGCTGGTTACTATAGCCAACCAGAAAGATTGTAATTAAAGGGGAAGACCCACTAATTCAGAATGTAGAAAAGTATTTTAACTCTTAAAGAATTCAAGTATATTTGGACAGTACCAGTACGTTTTATTCAGCTTGTCTGATACAATAAAATGGGCTTAAAAGAAGAAATTTTAAAGGGGGATATTTTCCTTTCCCAAGCCATAATGTGCACCCTTCTCCAGGCAACTAGCTGCTTTCTTCTTTCTCCCTCCTCTCCTTCCCAGGCAGTCACTTTTTTGCAAGATTTCACTCTTTGTCAGTCTTATTAAAGCAGACCAGATTAAGAAACCAATGCCGTATCAGTCAGACTACATTTTTGAACTGTATCTGGCAAGTCTGCCTATGCTTTCCCACTTCCTCACTTTGTTTGAACTAGATCTGAGATATATACTCTAAGTCCTCTTTTACATCCCTGGCTTTCTGACTTCACAATAGAGTGCCAAAACTTTTAGTACTATTAAACTGCAAATGAAATAGGCTGCTTCACCTGTGTATCCTCAAGGAGAGCAGTTCTGCTATACCGGTGAGAAAAGGCTTTTTCCTGCCTGCAAAGAAGCAGCAGCTGTTTTCCTCATGCTCCAGAACAGGGATTCTCAACCTTGGCAACTTTAAGACTTGTGGACTTCAACTCCCAGAATTGGGAGGAATTCTGGGAGTTGAAGTCCACAAGTCTTAAAGTTGCCAAGATTGAGAACCCCTGCTACAGAAGAAACCGAATGACAATAGAGCTCTTCTCCCTTTCTTGGACTTTGGAACCTATTTCCCAAAATAATGTTTTTTATAAAAGGCTTCAAAGAACCTAATTATTCCTTTCAATGGGATGTGATTCTTAGCCACAAGGCAACAGGGGGTCAAACAGCATCTTCTCTTCTTTCTAAGAGGCTTGTTTTGAATTAAAACATGCACAGGAGAGGTGGGGAACATTGTGTAATCGTGACATCATTCCAGTTTTTCCTGGGTTTTGACATCGTGTCAGCTTGAAGAGTAAAAAGTATGGGACTCCAAGCGGAAAGAATGCAAATCAACGTATACCTAGGGAAAGAAATGTAACTTAATTCTGGAAGGATGCAGTGCTTTTCTTGAGTGAGAGTTAACTTTCACTGCATGAAACTCTGAAGGATTATTGAACTGGCAAAAGCAGCATGCAGTGTCTTCTCCAATGCAAGTGCTAAGTAAAAAAGGAGAAGGAAAATGAGGGCAGCCCATCCAAAAATATGCCGTTTTTTTCCCCCAGCACAGCATATAAATTTAACCTGGGCTGATATAAAATAGGATGCAACATTCTCTCCTGCTACAGCCATTTTCTTCCAGAGCAGAACAACTAATTCCTGCACAGAAAAGTAACAAGGGCCGGCAGCAAATTTACCTGAGTTGCAGAGACAGCAAAAGAACTTTGAAAATGACACAATTTTCCTGAGAAAAGCATACACATTTTTTAAACCTCCTAAGGTCAAAGAATCTATCTTTATATTTTTCCCTTCAGTATTAGTATGAGTTTTTAAAATACAATGTATTTTAGACCAGCTATTTGAATATTAAGCTATTCTGATTTCTTTCCTATGCACAGTAAGAAATTTTAGAGAGCTGAAGCAAATATATGCTCTCTGATTGCTGAGTAAGCCTAGGAAAGAATCCATGTAAGAGCAAATCACTTCAGATGCATGTTGCCTCCCACTGAACTGCCATCTGAACTAGCACTCTTCCTTTTACATGAAAACATAGCTTTCAAGGGGGCTTTTGGGGATAAGATCATATCAGCTCTGAATGATAGAATGATTGATTTGATTGCAATTTTATCATGAATAGTTATTATTAATTTTTAACCCTAGTTGTAATGCACTATTAGCCCCCAATTTGTTGGGAATGAAATAGCATCTAAATGGAAGTAAATCAATACAAAGATTTTAAAGAAACAACCTTGCTACTCCACTCACTTAGCATCTACATCAAGCACTTGCACAATTAAGTTTAAATAATAATAAATTTAGTCATAACAAAACTCCAGCCTTGCAACTCACAAGGAGTCCTCCACAAGTTTGCTGACTCAACTTACCTGCAGCAGGGAGGGTCACCACCCCTCATTCAGTAGGATTGATCGGTATTCCCAAGGCAGTGAGCTAGAGCTATTACCGGTAGCCTGAGGCTCCAGGCAGATGGGCAACAGCAATTTCTCAACCTTGCATTTGCAGCCCACCTGCTCAGGACCTCACAGCCTTCTGTTCAAGGAGCACCTCGCTCCAAAAAAGGTTTAATTAATATCTGTTGAATTTGGGGCCACATGAGCTCCATGTTAATTAACTTTGAAAAAAGGTATCAGCCTTTATGATTAAAATATAAGCTCAGAATACATTCAGAGAAGCAAAGAATGGACAAGAAAATGAAAGGGCAATCTAAATTATTTTGAATAATGTATTTCTTTCTTTAGTTTTTCTTTTATTACAATATCAAAATTCCCCATCCAGAGAAACTATTTAAGATGCATACAAAACACTGATTGCAATTATCAGTTGAAGAACAATGGAAAGGGAATGTGCTCCTTTGTGTATGAGTGACATGAATGTTTTATTGTTGTTTTTATTGTTTTTATTATGAGATTATTCTATTTAAAACAGGTGGCCATATGATTTCAATAAATAAATAAATTTGAAATTAAGCAGAAATAAAATTATAATTGCTATTTCTATTTGCAATTTACTCATATGTTCATATCGTGGAGAGGAAATTTGTACTTGGTTTAGAAAAAGCTGCACAAAACTAATTTTTCCACAAGCAGCTGTCAGATGTTAGAGGGAATATTGCTTAGTGACATCTTCCAAACACACAAATCCTCCTTAATTTACCTTCATCCTGAAATCTCAGGTCTTCCTATTTTACTTCTCTAGATATATACAAAGTTCCTTTTGTCCATAAACATGATCTTATTTTGCCTTTCAAGGATGGTTGGTTTCTCTGCATATCTTTCTAAACATACAGTTTTCATTTGCGCTAAAAGTTATGCTGTAGAAAGCCTTTACTGACAATTTGTAAGAATGACAGCTTCATTAAAGAATACAATAAATAAACCATATACAAAACTGCTATCTCTTCCTGCCTATGACCAACACCAGAAACTGGAAAAAAATCAGGATGTCAGGCCTGCCACTGTCTCCAGAACTGTCTTCAAGAGTGAGACAAATGCCTGCAGGGCTTCTAGCTTGTTTTCAGTCTGCTTCACTAACATCTGCATCTCTGCATTTCCTGTCTCCAGCAGCAGCTCAGTTAGGAAAAGGCAGCCTGTGTCATCCTGTGCCCCTAGGTAGACTTTCCATGACTGTGAACCAGGCTTGCTCATTGCAATTGTCTGAATATGGACCATCTGCAGGGCAACCTGCAAAGTCTCTGGCTGAACGGTTTCCTGCCATGGAATGGCTTGCTGGCAGCCAACAGCCAGGTTTAGCCATGTCCTCTCAAACTGCTCTGTAGTCAGACATATACTCGATATTAAGGTAAGGCTACTGGAACTGGCATTAATAACAGGGTCATTCTCCTTTTCCAACATCAGTGGTACTGAAAAAGAAAGAAAAACCACATTATTTACTTATTATTTATTACATACATTTGTGTATCATCAAATTGTCATATTCACAGAAGTTTGCAGCAATAACATTAAAACATAACACTAAACCCATCCTTCTAATCCTCCCCATAAAATGCATTGTACATTAAAATCAAAATCAGGAACCAAAAAGCAACCCAGATTCACCATTATCTGAATAAACTAATGCTGACAACTTTGCAAATACCCAGTATCTCAGGGGGCAGCTATTCCATAATGTCAGGACCATGAATGAAACATATCATAAGAACATATGCAGTGCCCTTCTGAACTGGATCCCTGCCCCATCTAATCTGTTCTCACAGTGGCCAACTAACTGCATAATGAAGCTCATTATCTCCCAGTAGATGGCTATACTCTTTCTCTGGCCCGATCTTTGATTCTCATGTAAGAAAGGGATTCTCAAGTGTATCTATAGGTGGACCTTGACTTACAACCACATTACAGACTGAAATTTCCATCATGAGTATTATGATCTTAAGTCAAGTCAGATCCGATACAACAATTTTACAATGATCATTAAGTGAATAACATGGCTGTTAAGTAAATCCAGCTTCCCTTATGGATGTTATTTGCTGTAAATCAGCAAAAGTCGTGCACCTAGATTGCAGGATTGCAACTGGCTGTAAAGGCAATTGGGTTGCCAAGCACCTGAACTGCGAGCATGTGGGGTTGTACAATTGTACTTGAAATCCTATCATAAGGGTGTCTAGTCCAAGAAGGACTGTAATTACCACATCAGCCACAGTTGAGTAATGGCTCTAATGGCCATGGCTTTGACCTGCTGCTCTAGTGCAGGAAAACCCCAGTTCAAGGACCTGTTCCTTCAGAGGAAATATAACTTTGCTCAAAACCAACCTCAGAACTGACATCATGCTAGGTTGTTTGCAAAAAAACACCAGCTCTCTCTTGCTGGGAGTCTGAGTCTGTTTTGTCAAATCCAGTCCTTCACAACCTCCAGAAAATAAACAGGACCTCTACTTCATCTCTTGAGGTGACAACAAACTACTGAACAACATCAGTGCATGATGATATCTCACCTCAAACTAAAAGATGAATCAGTTTCATATAGTTGTTATTCCATATTATTATATGGAAGAGAGAGAGAGAGCCAAGTTCTGTGGAACTTCACAGTGGAGGAATTACTATTAACAGTATAAACCGAAAGATGCTTAGCAGGAATATGAGCATTACAATTATAACAAGCTTAGTATCGCCTACTAAGAAAAGAATAACTTGTCAATCAGACACCTAAAAGTACATTTTCTGGCTGTCATTAGGAAAAGTGAGCACAGAAAGAGTAAGAAAGTAATTAATATCTACGTATGTCTCTCACCTTTGCCTTCTCTTCTGGTATCATCTGTGCTGGAGTCTGCACAGGGGAGATCAATTATTTGCTTGGCCGTCATAGCTGCCCATTGCTCTTTGCCATAGATGAACGCCAAGGTATTAAAGTCAGGGACCCATTCGTTAATGGAACTTTCAGTCTGCTCTTCTAAAATGCGGAGAGAACGATCTGATGTCGGGCTGCACAGAATTCCTTTTGTTTCTTCCACTCCAGCTTGTAATAGACGATAGTAAAATAATGCACGGTCCCGAACTGCCATGTCTTTTTCCTCCTCTGGATCACAGACAGAAACATTTGTCAACAACAACAAAAATAAGCAGTTACTTCACCTGGCTTTTAATGATGCATTTCCAAGAGGTCTCTCCCAAACCTTTCCTCTCTCCCTTAGAACCTGTTAAGCTATCTGACACTAGCAGTACAGACAGAATAGAAAAATACTTGCGATAAAATTGTTTGAGATCTGGTTAGAAAAATCTAAAGAATTTTAGATCAAGATTTATTTATTTTTTTGGTATGCTTTTCAACAGTAACTATAACTGTTGTCTTTCATCTAATTCACAATATAGCAACCATCATAGAACTAACAGACTTACCAATGCAATAATAAAGTAATCGACCCAGAGTATCCTGACATTCAGCAGGACGTGCTACGAACAGCCGGGCCACAGCCGTCAGTAGTTCTAGCTTGACAACTGAGAATGGTTCTGATTTTACATTCTCCACAAAATCTTCTAATATATAAGGGGCATTGGGAACTCTTTCTCCATGTACACCCAGAAGCCAGATTAATGCTTGCTTTCCCTAAAAAATTAAACCATTAAAACATTGGGCATTCAGTACTGTTGAGAACAATTCACATACCAAATATCCATGTTAAGGACATTACAGGTAGTCCTTGACTTACAACAGTTTTAGTTGTATTTAGTTCAAAGTTAAAACGGCACTGAAAAAAATGATTTATGACCGTTTTTCATAAATACGACATTTGAAACATCCCTATGATCATTTGATCAAAATTCTGATGCATGGCAACTGGTTCATACTGTGTTTCCCCAAAAGTAAGACCTACCCCAAAATAAGGCCTAGTTTGATTTTTGGGAGTGGGCCTATATAAGCCCTACCCCCAAAATAAGCCCTAGTTTGGGGACAAGGCGCACACCTAAAAATCAAGCTAGGGTGGGGGGAGGGGTAGAGCTGACCCACGTGCCCCGCACCGACTTACCTTGTAGCCAGGCCTCTCCTCACTAGCCCACTTCTTCTCAAGAGTCCAGAGGCTGCATTTCGCAGTCAGAGGCCTTTCTGGAAGGCCACTGCAGCCAAGAACCAAGTTATGGATTGAATCCATACCTTGGTTCTCGACCACAGAATCCATAGCTTGGTTATCAGCTGCAGAGGCCTTCTGGAAAGGCCTTTGACTATGAAATGCAGTCCGGAGCTCCATTCTCAGCTGCAGAATGAAGCTGCTCCTTTGGCTGCAGAAGAAGTGGGCCAGCTGGGCAGGGCTGTCGGTGCCGGAGATGAGCGAAAAAGAAACCCCTCGAAAATAAGACCTGGTGTCTCTTTTGGAGGCAAAACAAATTAAGACCCAGTCTTATTTTAGGGGAAACACTGTACTTACATTGATTGCTGTGTCCCAAGGTCATGTGATCCCATTTTGCAATCTTCTGACAAGCACAGTCAATGGGGAAGTGAGATTCACTTAACAACCAGGTTACTAACTTATCAATTGCAATGGTTCACTTAACAACTGTGGTAAGGAAGATCATAAAATGGGGCAAAACTCAACAAATGTCTCACTTAACATAAATTTTTGGCTCAGTTGTGGCTGTAAGTCGAGGACCACCTGTATTTGAACAAATAGAAACAGAAAAGATGTGAAAATCTGAGGCTGCTGCACCATCTGCCTGCTTCATAATTAAAATCTTAGGATCTGTACCAATTTAATTTGGAGAAGCAATATTATAAAACACTACCTGTCCATAGTCATGTGAGTTAAATCTCTTAAGAATTTTAGTAATCAAATCTTGAATTTTTCAAGGATTAGAACATAAAACATAGAATAACAGAATTGCAAGGGGCCTTGAAGATCTTCCAATCCCGTTTCAGCAGAAGACTCCATACATTTTGGACAAATGGTTTCCCAATCTCTACTTGAAAACTTCCAGTGTTAGAGGATCCACAACTTCTGGAGGCAACTTGTTCCACTGATTAATTGTTCTCACTGTTAGGAAATTTCTCCTAAATTCTTGATTGGATCGCTTTAATATCTTCCACCTATTATGGTTTTATTTTATTTTTGTCAGATTGGCTGCAAAGATTTTCATTACAGCCATTCCATAATATCCAATGCTACTAATTTTACATTTTCTTGATTAAAAATTGGTAAGATAACAAAATTATTTTAACTTTTTTGCTTTTGGGAAGGCAATGCATAACTAAAAGTAAGGTTAGTTGATTCAAAATTCTGTGTGGCAAATGAAAAAGCAGAAGAATTCTTAATGATATAATAAAATAAATTAGAAGTTAAGGGGGAGAAAGATAAAATTCTTATGCAGACATATCTCCAGATCCTCCTAAACTAAATGATTTTATGATTGTTTACACTAATAACTCACATATATACAATGAATACATACTTTTTAAAAAACTTTCAGCTTCAATTTTAGATTTCATCAACAGTATAATTACAAAAGGTGTTCTCTGTTACCTCACTGTCCTGGATGATCTCTTCACAGCCAGACAAAGACTGGGCCACACACTCTGTGCACTGTGGACACAACCATACTAGATCTCGGAACACCTGCACTACAGCTGTAGAGAAATAGATAACAACATATTTAGAGTGTAACACTGTTGTTCCAGATGATAACATCTTAATACCATCAAAATCTGAGTGGAGTAAGCTTCAGATTAAGGAATAGTTAAAACAGAATTTGCAGCTAATAAAATTAAAATGCTATAAAATTCTAGCAAAATGTATTTTCATTATTTACCTAAAATACAATAAAATGTTAGCTCTTCCTTCGAAGGAAGACCCATGATTAGGATGCTGCCACTAAAAAGGCCATGTCTGATTCCCTGATCATCACAGAATGCAAAACAGTGATTGAGGTGATGATACAGTTGATAGAAAGGACCATGCACAAGGAAAAATGGTCTCCAAATAGTCTAAGTTATTTGAAGTTCTATGGAGAATTATAACTGATACTAATACCCTGAATTGCTTTCAGAGTTGAAGTGGAAGCCCGTGGTATTTTAAAACAGGTAGCACAGGAAAAAAAATGGCAGTTTACATCTTTGCAGCACCAAAGAACATCTTTCTAGGCAGCCTGATAGAAAATTAATAGCAGGAACCTAATCTGTATGGGTCAAAGGCATATGATCTGTGACCAAATCTGCTCTCTCCAAGAATGGACAGCTATATATGTAAAACACTCTTAGCACTGAGTAATCACTTGGCCGTCCAGGAATTATGACAAATTGAGGAGATTCCCAAACTGCAAATCTGGCCCTTTGAAAGATGCAAATTCTTCTAAAATAGATTGTTTTTCCCATTCTGAAAGTCTATTTTTACTGAGCAACTTTTTATCTTCTATTGATTAAGTTTCTCTTACCAATTCAGAATTGTCAGGAAAAAAAATGGAGTCAATGTGAGCAAAGTTACTTTAAAAAATCTTAACGCATCAGTAGTTAGAAAGTGAATACCTCGTGTATTAGCATCCTACACAGTGGTGGAATTCAAATATGTGAACAACCGGTTCTCTGTGTGGATGCCACTACCGGAAGTCCGTTCTAGGCCTGGGCAACAAAAAATTAGCTACCAGTTGTACTGAACTGGTGCGAACTGGCTGAATCCCACCACTGATCCTACATAATTTGTGGCAGTGTCTCAATGAAATATTTATGTCATTTAAATATAGCAATATCTATGGGATTGTGCTTTTCAGATTCAAAGTCAAAAAGGTGATTTGGAATAGCTATCATGTCCTTGTCACACCTGTTGAAGTTCCTTAAATTAAGAAAGTGATGAGTGTTCCACACCCACTGGAAAGGACCATGTTACACTTTGTTCTCAACACAAATTATTTATGTTCTTGGCCTCTATGTGAGCTAGGAAAATAGGCAGTTTCTTTAAGGAGGCACCAATTGGTATAATGTATTTGCCCCTATTCACTTGGAACCAACTTTTGGATTTCTTTTAAATTTAGAAAAAACTATGTTGCATCTGACCAAAGAAGCTAAATCTTGCAATTGTGTAAATCAAATATGAACTAGAAAGTCCAGAATAATACCTGATGTTATATGTTCTTGCTTCAGCTCAAGAAGTTCTGTTAGAATCCTAACACATTGTTCTGAGTAGGTTCTTGCAATGTTTCCTAAAAAACAACAACAGTAACAAAAAAGAAACCAACACCCCCCCAAACATATGACCCAAAGTTCTCAGGATTGCTTAATAATTCCTTAACCTGGCAAGAACGATCCAGCAATATAGGCTGATATTTCTAATGCTAATTCTCAGTACAGAACTACAAACTAATCTTATGCAAAATAGGACAGAATGGAACAATTTTGGGAACATAATATTATAGATAATTCTAGGCTGGTTATTGGACCACATAAGGAAGAGAACATGAATAATTTCCATAAGTTAAGCAATATTACACCAAACTGGTAATCAATAAACACATTCAATATAACTGAATGAAATGAACTGCTCACTGAGACATTAGATTTAATCCCACCTTTAGTTTTTACAATTCAATGCAGCACTACGCATTCCTCCTATTGCTTCCTCCTATTTTCCCACAATTATCCTGTGAGCCAGGATTGAGTCAGTTTCCCTGCCTAACAGAAGACTAGAACTTATGATTTCTTAGTTTCTAGTCCAGGACCTTAATTACTACATCAAACTACAATGTTAGGCAATAAAGCAAACAATATTAGGTGGTAAGGCAAAAAACATGCATCTTGATATGCATTTTGTGACTACCGTAATAAAGATTTCTTAAATTTTGGAGTCATTTTATATTGAAATAAAGACTAAAGCTGGTATGCTCTTAAAATGCAGTGGGATTTACTTTTGAGCAAACATAGTTTCTTGATTATTATGAGTGTAATAATTTGTGTTTTCAGCTGGAAGGGATAATAGCGAATATGTTCACAAGACTGGCATAACTTTGAATTGCTTCATTTTCTAGTTTGACCAAATTTTGCTTCTTCTGTCTTTAAAGCATATTTTTTGTTCTAGAGAAGATTGTTCTATCCACACCTGTAAAGACAGTCATATTCTTTTCTAGCCAAAAGAAACACTACCAAATGCAGAATTTGCAATATAATTGCAGGGGGGAGGGGCGTTGTGTTATATTTTTTACATAGGTATTACAACTTTGATGTACATTTATTTGTCTGTTAGAGGTCTTTCATTAGAATCCCAGTAGTCCACTTACCTATGGCAAATATTGCTGCCTGAGCAAGCTCTGCTGACACATCAGTGCAATAGTCTCTCAGTTCCTCCAATATATGCTGAACATTTTCATCATTCACCAACTTGCACAGCACCTCCATTTTTTGGCATTTGATATAATGCGGTTCCGAGTAAGAACAGAAGAACTTCTTATATTGGCTACTGAATTGGCCAGGAAGGCTGTCTATTATCTGGCGTACATGACACAGAGCAGTGAAACAGAGTTCTCTATTCCCAGATGTGCATGCTGTTAGGAGTGGACCTTTAACTCTTACAAGCACATCTGCCTGGACATGTGGGTAACCTCTAGCCAGCACCAAGAAGAGTTTTGTGGCAGCCATCACTACACTGGAACTGCTATTTTTAAGGTATCCATCCAATAAATTAAGGATATCAAAAAGCTCTTCTTCACAGCGGGGTTTGTATCGCAGCAGAAAAGTCAATACCTCACTCTGCCCCCACTGATCCAAATCTGGCATCCTACAAAGAGGAGAAAACAAACACAAATGGTGATGCAGTGAATCTATAGCTTTGCTCTCCCAATCCCTACGTCCGGTTAGATCCCACAGGCTGGGCCTCCTTCAGGCCCCGTCGGCCAAGCAGTGCCATTTGGCGGGGCCGCGGAGGAGGGCCTTCTCTGTGATGGCGCCCACGCTTTGGAATCAGCTCCCTCCGGAGATTAGGACCGCTCCCACCCTGTTGGTCTTCCGTAAGCTACTTAAGACCTGGCTTTTCCGGCAGGCCTGGGGTTTATAAAACCTAACCCCTGGATGATTGTCTTTGTACTGTTGTTTTGTTATGTTTTATGTGTTTTTTATTGTTAGCCGCCCAGAGTCCTTCGGGAGTGGGGTGGCTTATAAATTTTAAAAATAAATAAAATAAAATAAATAAATCTGCAGACCATTTTTTCCATTATTTCATCAGTATTAAACTTAAGTATGTGAATCAGTAAGATGCAATGGAGGGATTTGATCAAACACTACTAAATCATATACTTTAAGTAAATTTGTACTTAGCCCTCGACCTACAGATCTTTCAAAATTTTAAAGAGTAATACAAATATATATGACAGATAATCTCCCTTAAACATAAAAGATGGGAGAATGACTTTGAGTCAGTTAGTCTCCTTCAATTCAACCCACCACACAGCCTTGTTATTGTGGGGAAGATAGGAAGGCAGGAGCATGAGGTGCATTAATCTTCTCAGACAGATACATAGATTTTTTTTCTTCTGTTAGATGGTGTCCAATAGATATAAACAAAAGATGGGATAAAATGTATTAATAACAATAATATCATATCTCCTATGTATGTCCTTATAAATCCGATGAGCAATAATATATTATCTATGAGCACTGGGTTTACAAGCTGACCAATTATTTTCTTTAAACTGTATATAATTGCAAAGGATCTTTTATATTAATACTCACATGGTTTAAAGCCAAAACTAGGAAACAACTCTGCAGAACAAGTAATTACTTCAGCTACCACCATGTAAAAATGAAAGCCCTTGGACGATATTCTATCACATTAACCGAAAGTCGTTTCAATGGTGGATTCCAATTTAGGCATTCCCTGCTGAGTTACCTAGATGCCAGCAGGTTCTTTCTGTTCAAGTAGTCGTCTACTATTTGCCTGTTTTGTCAAAGTCTTGAAATAAGACTTCACTATTCTGGTATTCTCCCACAAACGTGTTTTTGATTAATTCATAGCGTATTTTAATTAAACATTTATTTTTATTTTTTTTATTATTATTATTAGCTGCCATGATTGGCTTTTTTGGCAGAAAGGCAAGTTATAAATTCAATAAATTAATAAAGAAAATATTAGCATTAATTTGACAAGCATATGGTTTTCACCATTCAAAACACAAAGGACAGTGGAGAATGATACCTCTAGTTTACCCAAGAATTTTGGAGTGGAATGTACCTGTTAAGGAGGTGGTGGGCAATGGGTTTGTTGATGACAACTCCTCCTTCATGTGCCAGAATTTCCTCAAGAGCCCTCAGACAATTTACCACCACAACAGGATCCTGATCCCGAAGCATACTATATAACTCATTAACTAGTGCACCATCTGCAGAAAACATGTCAGAAAGGAAGTCAGAAATATTTCCCCTTTTCATCTGTAATAAAATACTGCTTTTGACAGGACGTATACAAACACAAACAATGATCATTTAATGAAAACAATCTGGATGATCCCCATTCTGTTGTTTAAAAAAGCCTGGGTCTTTACCCAGGCTTTTGGTGAGGAAGAGTCAGGCTCCACTGACTCTTCACTGAGATTGCCATCTTTTATCTTTATTTTATGGATTTTATTGTAATTTATTTGACTGCTGTAATCAACCCAGAATTATTGAGACTTGGGTGGCACGCAAGTTTAATAAATATTAAATATGAGATTGCTGAGGAGGATTTCTGGCAAATAATTATGGGGCAAGAGAGGAAGAACTACATCCAGCAGAATGTGTCTTCTATGAAGGGGAGATCACCACACACTATATACAAAGTAGAAGTGTTACAGCATTCAAGCCCAACTTTCTCTTTATAGCATCAAGATTATATGCCACATATTTATTCTAATAGGAACGGAGAAGTGGAATTGGAAATAGAATGGAAAAAACATGTTTATTTACCCACTTCACAGTCTCCTTGGAGTTTCTGTATCTTTGCACATCCAAGAACTGCTACTCTCCTTACATAAGAAGCTTTATCTCGTAGACCATTCAGGATTGGCTGCTGAATATATTCTTGTATGCCAGGCATCCTAGGAACATTGTAGGGCTATCGATCTATAAATTCTCATAAACACTCTTATTAAGTTGATGCCCTCAACCCTTTTAATAAAATATTAAATAGCTGTATTAGGTTCCATAGATCAGATAGCAAAATAGCAGCCCACATGCTATAATTCAAGGGAAATTCAGTCCTCACCAGCAAAACAGGAAGCTCTTCAAGTGTGTTCCATTTTGAAGAGCTTCCTGGAAGGAAGTGCTATTTGTAGTGATGTATTACTGATAAGAGTTAGATTCAAGACAAAAGAACTGAAAGCTCATCGTTCAGGTCATGAGCTATTGATCATGACTTCTGCATTTGAGTATATTACACAATATATCTTTCTCTCATATGTGATGGCTGTGAAGGTCAAAGCAAGCAGGACATTCTCTTACCTCAGACTGCACATGCTGCGCAGGGCCAGACCCCTAACCATAGGGTTGGGATCTGAGCAGTCTTTGCAAAGAGTATTGATAGCTAAAAGTGCTAGATCAGGCTTCAGGGGAGCATACGTACACATATACAAGTACACTAGCTTCTTCTGAACAATGTCTATAGTAGCACTAGCTTTAACCATCTCCATAAAAACACTGGACACATCTACACCTTGGGTCATGTGTCTGCAAGAAAAAGATAAGAAAAATTTAGATAGAACAATCAAGATCTCATATTAATCTACCTGAAAACCCAAAATATAATTTTGTAATTATTATAGTCAATGCATAAATCATTACAAGTTGTCATCCAGAATGTGGGTGGCGAACCTATGGCATGGGTGCCAGAGGCAGCACTAAGAGCCCTCTTTGTGGGCACGCGCACCGTCGCCCCAGTCCTAGGCCTTCAGCTGGGTTTTATAAAACCTTTTCGCTTTAGGCCTCCGCTGCCGTGTACAAAAAAAAGGTTCAATCAATCAGTTAATTTTAACTTCTCGCAGGAAAAAAAAAGATCTTGCAAAGTTGGAATTGATTGATTGAACTTTTTAGTCCCACCCAGTCTGCTGTTACCACTGCAGCCACGCCCACCCAATGGGCCATACCCACCCAATGGGCCATGCCCACCCAATGGGCCACGCCCACACAATGGGCCACACCCACCCGGAACCCGACGCTGCATAAGTGGGTTTTGGGTTGCAGTTTGGGCACTTGGTCTCTAAAAGGTTCGCCATCACTGGTATATACCTATGCAAATACATTCCAAGTTTCATTTGTATTCCACCTCAGTGCACTAGGTTAACTGCAAACACAGACAAATTAAGTCCTTCATCACAAAGCCTAAATTCTTCACCTGGAGCATTTTATGCTTACTTTTGACTATATATTACATATTTGGCATATTTTACTTCTCTGTGATCCTCCCCTTTTTAAAGTATCAGAAAAGATAAATCAAGAAATATAAAATATAAATGTGTCAATTTATATACATTCTTAAGCCTAGCTATTCAACATCAGGTCAAAAAAGAACATTTCAACAGTTCTCTTCGAAAGCATTTATTAGCTACAGTTTTTGATAGAAGAATGTAAGGAGAAAAGAATTCACAATTAAGCTATTGTATATCCATAATAATACAATGTTTACCTAATACTTTGTATACTTTGAAATATATAGACAACAGTTAATAACATTTGACAAACCAGACAGTAACTTAGAATTTTCAAATTAATGAGAGCATGTTTCAGTGCCCTGAATATTTCTTTGACCTGTTTGAAAATAGCAGAAAGTTTTTTAAAGCAACATTTGCAAAAATGAAAAATATATATGAATTTTCATGTACAGATTATAAGATTAAATTATTTTATTTATAATTGGATAAGATCCACAGCACTAGTGCTTTGCACGCTAATGTTTTGCACTCTTGAAAACTAAGTTAATCTACTGAGATATATCAGAATTTTTTCAAAAGGATTGCAAAACTAAATTCAAAAAATGTGATAATAGAAGGATATTCTTGTCAATGGTTTTCTTATATACAATTAACAGAAAAGTTTAAAGTGGATAAAATACATTATGGCTGTGAACAAAGTAAAACTGAGTTTGAAATAGAATTATGTACTAATGATGAACATATTACTAAAACGTATAAACATTATACATTTGCATTATTTATTTTTAAACTTTATAATTTTGTTACACTATTATGAGCATAACTATCTAAAATAATTATTGCATGTATCAATTATTTAAAACTTCTAGCATTTCAGAAGATCAACTATAATACCAATATCTCAGGGGCTGCCATAAAGAAGAGGGAATTAAGCTATTTTCCAAAGCACCTGAAGGCAGGACAAGAAGCAACGGGTGGAAACTAATCAAGGAGAGAAGCAACCTAGAACTAAGGAGAAACTTCCTGACAGTGAGAACAATTAATCAGTGGAACAGCTTTCCTCCAGAAGCAGTAAATGCTCCAACACTGGAAGTTTTTAAGAAGAGACTGGACAGCCATTTGTCCGAAATGGTGTAGGGTTTCCTGCCCGAGCAGGGGGTTGGACTAGATGACCTCCAAGGTCCCTTCCAACTTTACTATTATTATTATTATTATTATTATTATTATTATTATTATTATTATTGACAGAATACAAGAGGACCGTAGCATAACACAAGCATCTCAGAACAGACCTGATTACTCGTTGGATAACATTCCTATAGCGAAGATGGTCAGTTTGCACATGAGGGTTGGACAGGGCTCTCTTCAGCTCCTTCACTGTATCCTCTGAACCAAAGTACGGCATTGTTGAGATTCTAAACCCTTTGACAGTAATGACTGTTGAAGAACCTAGGATAGCAGTCACAAAGGATGGATACAGTCACAGAGAGAAAACTGAGCATATCATTTGCATTCCGTTCTGCCTCTTTCAATCTCTTGTTTTATCTTTTATGTTTTTCTTAGAACAAGAGATTTTTATTTATTAATTTGTATCCTGCCTTTATTACGTTTACAAATAATTCATGGTGGCGAATATATCCAGCCCACTTTTCTCCTATTTTCCCCACTAAAACAGCAACACTATGAGTCTTCATGGCTAAGGTGGAACTTTAACTCATATCCTGTTTTCTAGCCTGGTGCCTTATTAGACCAAACTGGCTCTAATTTTTCAAAAGGTTGCTAATTTCATTAGGACAGTAACAAGCATGGCATTTTAGCAAAGAACAAGCTGACAAATCTCTGTTCCAAGGAGCTTACAGCAAATAAAATACACTAAATATAAGCAGGGCTTTTTTTCTCACAGAACACCCAGAACGGAGTTCCAGCACCTTTTTTGGATGGAACCTTGTGAGGTAGGCAAGGCAGGTTGTATGATGTGTGTGTGAGTTCAGACACCTTTTTTGTTTTTTAGAAAAAAAGCACTGAATATAAGAGATGTAATAGAAAGGTAAGAAAGCAATGACAAGAATAGCAGCATATAACAAATGACTAATTACATTTGGTTTCTCTAGGAGTAGCTACATTATTTACTATATTGTAAAAACAATAAAAGATATAAACAACAGCACTGAAAAAAGTGGTTTACAACTGGTCCTTGCACTTACAACTCTTGCAGCATCACCAAAGTCATGTGATCAAAATTTGGGCACTTGGCCACATGTAAGCTGTTAAATTCTAATAACTCTTCAGGACACAAGATACTGGTAGGTAGGTAGGTAAGAAGGAAGACAGCTAAATAATTAAATTTGTTATGCAATGTACAATTCTGCCAAGTCAAAATAAGGGTAGTACAATGAACATAGTCACTGTGTCATACCATTGTTGGTATGAAACTACATTTAGTCTTAGGCACAGGAAACAGCTGCTTTCATAGTTCTGAAAACACAAATAGATAAATTATTTTGTTGATGGTGATACCCACCAATGCTTTGGCCTGGCAAAAATTAAAGCATTGCAATCTTTATCTAACCAAGCAACTAGAAAATAAATGGAGTGAATGCATTTGAAAGTCCAATTTACCTGCTTCTTCGAAGAGAATCAAGTTCTAGAAATACAGAGCTCTAAGTGCAGGAAAACAACACTCAGCGCCTCTAAAATTCTATTCTCTTTTAGAAGCTGTAATACAACTTTTCGTTCCTCAAATTAAATGACAACCGGTAGTAAAATGCAGGGCAATTTATTTATTTGGCAATCACATAAAGATTTACGTTAACTTCATTGTAAAATAGTTCCGGGGGCTTTTTAGCTTAATATCCCGATGCGCTAAGGAAGAGGGAGGATCGGAAAGCAGAAAAAAACCTCAGATATGCTGCAGGGTCCTAATACTCAATAGTAGCCCGAAGTATCATTATATGAATTATTATTAATCTACAGCGGAGTAGACGGGAAGGTTATCCCGAAGAGCCGCAGCCTCCTTTTTTTCACCGCCCCCCTGCTCCATTTTCTTCGCAATGCAAAAGAATCCTGATTTAGTCGCATTACAAACACTACGCAAGCTTTGCTGCTACCTTTTGCTTGAGGAAAGTTACTGTTGTCTAGTCACTGTTCAGCAAAAATCCGGATTTTTCTACTGTTTTCTTATTTTCTGTCCCTATAACATTTTTTCCAGAAAAGAAAATAGGAGTCAAAAGCATCCTGGAAGTTTTGTCTACTGACCATGGAACTACATATCAATCTCATTTTTGTACGCCTATTGGCCGAGAGTAATGTGTCTGACATCAGTAGCTTTAAAATGTATGGAACTCTGGGAGTTGAAGTCCACACATCTTAAAGCTACGAACACCGGTTCAGGACCGTCAGATAATAACTATACTGCGCATGAGCTTCCCTGCCCTGTCGATAACGGGCATGCGCTTACCGTCTTGGTTTGCGTTCTCAGACCAGCGGCCTGGTCATTTTTTTCCTTGTCGCGGAGAGTACCGCGCATGCTCGTCTGTCGCGATGCCTTACGGGTGAGCGAGTGTTTGGGTTCTTCCATTCTTCGGCGGGAAAAGTTAGTACTGCTTGCGAACTACGTTTGAAAAGTGACAGGACTTTCCTAACTGCGGAGGAGAATAGAGCTTTCTAATTCCCCCGATTGGGACGCTCCCCAAGTAAACATTTTGCATCTGGGAAAGGAGAACCGTCAATTTCTGCTTCCTTCTCTTTCCTGTGCTACAAGCCTAGGACAGATCACAGTAAGCTTCCACGCTGCTCTCTGCAAAATGATTTAGGGAAGGGACAGGGGTGGACTGAGCTCCAGAACCAAGTTTGTTTGCAGTGCTCGATGAGTCATAAAACAGCAGTTATAAAGTGCCGACCGCGGGACTTGCAAACGTTTTCTGCGCTGGACCAACTTCTCTTAAATTTATTTAGCTGGAATGCTATAATGTCAAGGTTTTACTGTCTCATGACATTTAGGCTATTTTTCATTAAAAAGAACTTGGGGATCTCCTGGATGTCATCTCAAATGCTACTACTAATTCATAGAAGAAGAATGCTGTAGGGCAGGGGTCCCCTGTGGGCCCCAGCCCATTGGCCACCGTGCCATGTGAGTGGCTAGCCAGTGTGCATGTGTGTGTGCCCGCACTTACCTCCCCAGTTGTGTGAATGTCACACAGGTGCTAGCATTGCTGCATCACATGGGTGCTAGGGTTGTCGCAAGTGTTGCGCAGGCCTTAGCATCGCCACAAGCAGGGCTTTTTTTGTCATAGAACGCCCAGAACGGAGTTCTGGCACCTTTTTTGGATGGAACCTTGTAGGGTAGGCAAGGCGGGTTGTATGATGTGTGTGAGTTCCGGCACCTTTTTCTTTTACAAAAAAAGCACTGGCCGCAAGCATCACACATGCTCACTCACAGCCTGTTTGCATGTGTGCATACACACATAAAGGAGCCTTTCCCTCTGCTGTGGGGAGAGAGCCAGTTGTGTTTAGTTTAGCTTAAGATGAGCACTAGGTGATGATGAGTTCCTGTGCCACCTTAGGCACAAAGCCAGTTGGGTGACCTTGGGCCAGTCACTCTCTCTAGCCTAGGAAGGAGATAAGGCCAAGGATTTCTGAAAAACCTTGCCAAGAAAACTGCAGGAACTATTTCAGGCAGCTGTCCAGTGTTACAGTAACTATGACTTGAAGGCATATGCACACAAAAAAATGTTGTACAGTCCACAATCACTGCATTGCCTTCCTGTGATAGTCCTCAAATAGTTGTAGGGTTTATGTAATATGCATCTGGAATAAACAGGGAACATCTGGTATGTATTGCACAGATACAGCCCTTATGTCAAACTGAATGTGTCATGAAACAAAGTAATCGAAGTCCTAATGTAAGAGAAGCAATAATAGCTAGATGTTTTTGCAGGAATCATATATTTGAAGGGACCAGTACTAAGAAATGTAATAGGGCTAAGAAAAAGGTAGGAAATATTTACAGCCCCCAAATCAGGCTAGCTGGCAGTTTTAACCGTAAGAGTTCGGACATAATCTAGAAATAAACTGCTGTGAGTTAAACTGTGAGTTAAGCATAATTGCACCTATTGCTAATAGAAAAACCAGCTTAAAGGGCAAAGGTAATGACAAAAAAGGGGGGAAGCAAGTAAGGGTGGGAAGGACTGTAAAGATAGAGAAATTCCCAAAAGGGGGGAACTAGGTATTCCAGAAAGATTGTGAACTGTGCGGGATGACATGGGAGGAACTTGCGTTTGGGCTGAGGGAATAAATGCTGCTGAAATCTACTTGCTAGCCACCCGCTCTTGCAAGAACATATTTTTCAATAAACTGCTTGCTGCTTCACTTAAGGACTGTCAAATTCTTGGAAGCTGAGTGTGTTTCTCACACAAAGTGCTAAGTAAGACAGCATGCTATTTTACTTTATTAGCTTAAGCTAAATAAAACTCTTACTGCCAGTGGGTATTGTTTCCTCTTTTTTATAAATTTGTAATATTACTGATGCATGAGTTCATCTTTTCTGAGTTTTTTTTAAATATTCAAATTTATTCGTTGTTTTTATAGGAGCTGGAGTGATGAATGGGACTCTGATTGCAGGCACACCCATTGCGGTGGATTTTTGGAATATCAGGAAAGCTGGGCAGGCTCGCTTGTTCTTTCTTTCTCATATGCACAGTGACCATACTGTGGGGCTTTCCAGCACCTGGAACCAACCTGTTTATTGTTCACCTGTTACAGGACAAATTCTACATCTCAGGCTGAAGGTACAACCTAAGTACATGTAATTGTCCTAATGTTTCTCTTAGTCATCCCTTTGTTATCCTGGTGTTGCTGAAAAGCACATTCTGACAAATCTTTCTAATGTTCATAATGCTGGAAAATGTAGTTCAACATCATTTAGAATGCTACTCATTTTCTTATCTCTTTGCAAAGTCTCACATTGGTTCTGCTATGCCTTTGTTTGGTAGGTAGCTAAGCAGTGGATCCGTCCTTTGGAAGTGGGAGATAGCCATGTTGTCGCTTTGGATGAAATTGGCAGAAAGACCATGACAGTGACCTTGATAGATGCTAACCATTGCCCTGGATCTGTCATGTTCCTTTTTGAAGGGTACTTTGGTGCCATCCTCTACACAGGTATGAACTTCCTTGTTTTTGAGAAAGAGGTGAAGTGCATTTTAGATTACAACTAAGTCCTTCCAATAGAAGAGAATATATGTCGCTGAGTGTTGAACTATGAAGTGTTTGTTGCTCTCAAGCTTGGTTGTTTGCTTGTAAATGTTTCCTTAATTGGGTAATATGATCAGTCCTAGTGAGTAAGGGCTTTACTTTCGGTTTATATACAGCACTGTTAGTGTCGGTAGAACTGTGGTTTTCTCCTTGAGAGTTCCAAAGACTACATGATTTTCCCTTGTAGTATAAGTCTGTCTGAATCCTGAAAATAATGTGTTTTTTTGTTTGTTTGTTTGTTTTTTTGCCCTTTGCTGGCTAAAGAAAGCTCTAAAAGTATAACCTCTGATTTGTGTAACAGCAGAATGATATGGTATAATGTCTGAAGTTCAGGCCTGGATGTAGCATAAGAAATTTTAAATCCACTTGTATCAACACAAATTCAGTAGTTAGCTGTAAGCTGTATTTGACCATTCACTAATTTTGCAAGACTCGATGAAATATGAATTTCACATTGAAAAATGCCTTAGAACAGTGGTTCTCAACCTGTGGGTTGGGACCCCATTTGGGGTCGAACGAACATTTCACAGGGGTCGCCAAACAACACAGTCTGCCATTTTTTTCCCCCTTTTCCTTAGCTGTGCTACTCCCTTTTATTCTGTTGGCTTTTGAAAGCCAATAGAATAGACTCTCTTGAATAGAGTCTAATTCTATTGGCTTTCAAAAGCCAACAGGAATTGTCCAGGCTGTCTCTGCCCTGCTGAGCCTGCCAAAAGTCCCATTTTGCAAATGGTGCTGCACTAGTTGAGTAGTCCTCGACTTACGACCGGTTGAGTAGTCCTCGACTTACGACCAGTTGGGGGTCGCGGCATTAAAAAGGTTGAGAACCACTGCCTTAGAACATTTACAACATTGCTTCCTTCTGCAGTAACTAAAGAGGTTTATTCTTAATTAATTTAGGCTTCTGTTTCACAAGAACATTTTTCCCTGACAGTCGCATTATATCTGTCTTCCCAGGTGATTTTCGTTACAATGCTAACATGCAGCAAAATCCAGTTCTAAAGAACTCAAAGCTTATCAACTTACTCTATCTGGATAATACTAACTGTCATCCTGAAATTATCTTACCATCCCAGGAACAGGCCACTGAGCAAATTAAAAAGTTGATCAGGGACCACCCTGATCATCAGGTGAAGATTGGTAAGAAGATCTATTTTTTCAGATCTAATTAAATGGAAAGAAGTTGTGGAGCTTGTTCTCTGATATGAGAATCCTTATGTTCAAGTGATTGAAGTGGCATGGCAGATTTACAAAGACATAGTGGTATGGACCTTCTTTCCTTCTCCACATACAAGATGTACTGTATCTAGCACAGGCCATTTCTGTATAATTTAACAAGTTTTGTTTTGTAAATTTCTCCACATCTGTGCATAAATTACTTAGCAAGCTTTATGGACTGCATCAATATTTTATTATGTTTTTATTCCACCTTTACTCCTTTTATATGTAACTCAAGGCTGTGAATATACATAATACTCCTTCCTCTTACATTCCCCACAACAATAATCCTGTGTGGTGTGTTGGGCTGAGAAACAGTGATTACTCCAAAGTCACCTAGCTGGTTTTCGTGTCTAAAGCAGGACTAAATCTCACAGTCTCCTGATTTTTAGATCTGTGCCTGTTGGGAAACTGCCAGTCAGGTAAGGAGGAGGGATCAAGCAGGGAATTAGCCTTGAGTTGCTTTACAGCTGCAAGAGAATTAGAACTGTTTCCTCCCCCCCCCACACCCCTTCCAGGTTCTATGGACCCTTATTTGATTGCTGCCAAGAGAGGGCAAGCAGTATGGAGAGATTCATGTATTAGGCAGAATACAATAGTCAGTTTGAACCCTTTGTGTATGGATCTGATTGCTTGTACTTGACAGCACCTTAACCACTATACCACACTGGCTATATTAAAACATGTTTTACTTTTGAGTATTTTTATGTTGATTACTACTTATGATAATTAAGAGAAAAAAGACAGCATGAGCTCCTTAATCTAATGCCTGTTGTGGGTTGTGGGCATGCCTTACTCTAAACACAATGTTTCCCCTTAAAAAAATTTCTTAGCAAAGACTTGCCTGTGTTCCCACGTGATGGGGAAGAATGTTCAGATTATTCCTCAAGTAATATCTGTTAGTGACAATGCCTTATTTAAAATAACACTGGCAAGGGTCAACTCTTTGAATTTGTGACCAGGGGGCTGATAAGACATTCTACCAAGCCATCTCCAGTTGTTGTTCATATGCCTTGTTTTCTAAGAAAAGTATAAAAAGGTTATAAAGGCGTGGCCACTTAGAATCTCAATATAGACCCATATTCCTAGGTGGGTTAGTCTGTCACTTCTAGGGGGCTAGGGAAGCAGAATAGATATAGATTGATATACCTTTTTCTATAACTTCCATAATATTTATTGTTTAAAATTTATTAATATTTATTCAGTAAAATTCTTATGGCATTTTATGCTAGTCTGAGCCTATTCTCTTTGAATTCTTTTGGCTTCGACCTATGGTTTCTGGTTGGCTATACAGTGCCAACCCAGATAATCATAGCAAGTTTACACCAGAGGTGCACAACTCAAGAAATCTTCCCCATCTCCAAGCCTCAGATGCAGTGCTTTTTTTTTTTTTTTTTTTGAAAAGCTGCCTCTCAATTCTAAATTTTAAGGGTCAGGGAAAATCATTAAATACATGTATGTAGAGTAATCAAATTATCCATCTCTCCTTTTTTTAAATATACTTTTAAGTCAGTGTTGATTCCTGACTGACAAATCCCTGCAATTGTCTTGGGAAAATTTAGAAATGGTTTTCCATTGCCTTCTTTCTAGGGCTGAGAGAAAATGACTGGCCCAAGGTTATTCAGCTGCTGTTGTGTCTTTGGTGGGACTAGAACTCAAGTCTCCTACTTTTTACTCTGATGCCATAACCACCACACTAAACTGGTTCTATCTTATTGATTTAGGTTAAATTGTATGAATGAAAAACTAACAATTTTTTTCCCTGGCCTTGATTACTTTTTAGAATGTGATTGCTGGTACATCTGTCAAAGTCCCTGGGTTGTTGGGCAACCCTGGTTCATAGGGGCCTCCAAAGGAAAACGTGAAATTGATTTAATGAATTCAGGATTTGGAGAAATCTGTCTTTCAAGGAAGCAGAGATTACAAAATTAATTTATTTCAATATTATTTTTAGTCTACATTTAACTATTGCTAATTACCATTATTACATGCCCTCCAATATGCCCCATTTATACTCCAGAAAGATGGAGTATAAATATTTCCTCAAAGTCACCTGTGAAAATTGAGCTCATCTAATAATTAATGTGGAAAATGATTGAACTCCATAAAATATGAATATATATCAACATTGGTAAAACACAGTTGCATAAAATTAGCCATTGGAGGAGGAACCCACCAAGGAAAGGTGTAATGTTTCAGATTTTTGAAGTCTTCCACTGCTAAGCCTCAATTATTTCAATAGTTAAATACATTCCATTCTGAAGATTGAATTACTGTAGTGTTGGGCTGAAATGCTAACCCGTGTTTGTTATCTTTTAGGTACATATAACTTGGGAAAGGAATCACTTTTGGTGGAACTGGCCCAAGAATTTCATACATGGATTGTAGTGAGTCCTCAGAAGTTGGAGCTTATGCAGCTGTTGGAGATTGAGGATGTTTTCACTTCTGAAGAAGGAGCTGGATGGATTCATGCTGTGGATTTTTCAGAAATCTGCAAAGAAACAATAACCATCTGGAATCAGAATCATCCAACCATTGCTATTCTCCCTACCAGCAGACCAGTGAAAATCAAACATCCTAATATGTATGTTGTTCCTTATTCTGACCATTCATCTTTCCAAGAACTATTAGAATTTGTAGCTTGGATAAAGCCCTGCTCCATTATTCCTGTGGTAAAGAATAAGGCATGTCAAGTATATTTTCAACAATACTTGAGCGCTGAAAACTATTCACTTCTGGAGTCTAAAGTTCCAGAATCAGTTAAACAAGTCATACAAAACAAGAAAAAAAAGCCGATAAAATTACTAAAATCGTCAACCTCTCACCATGTTCCAAGGGGAGTTTGCTTTGACTCTCCTGAAAAATGTACTAACCAGATGTACTATTACCCTGAAACAGAAATTTCTGAGTTGTGCTGCCCAGAATCCACAAACAGAACTGACTCTTATTCTAGACAAGAACAGTTTATTCAGTCTCCACAGTGTGAAGAAAAACAGGAAGAAATAATATTAGAACCATTAAACCTTGAGAACCAGAGAGCACTCCCTGTGGTAGAGTCAGAAAACATGTTTTCCACCAAACATCAGCTGAAGGACATTGATAATGAATTTAAAAAGCATCAGACAGTTGTAACATCAGCATGCATATGCACTTTTTCCAATGACAGAAAGGATGCAATCTCTACTCTAGAAAGAGTTCCTTCTTCCTGGAAGAACAGTGATTATCTTGCTCAAAGAGTCTTGGACAATGATGTCTTGACAGCATCACAGACTGATCAGATTCACAGAGTGGCCGGTCAACAGATTTTAAAAGACTTTTTTCAGGGATACGATTTATCTCCGTTAAATATCTCGAAGCGCAAGTCGCTAGAAAACTTTGATTTGCAAGTAGAAAACTACTTAAAAAGAGGAAGAGTATCAATAGGCACAGAATAATAAAAAATTGCATTCTGGACAAGAACTTGCAGGAAAAAGCAAAACATCTGATCATGTATATTAAATATACACATTCCTTCTTATAATTTCCTACAATTATACCTAACAAAAATAATTCTGGTTTAAAATCTATGTGTTTTTTAGATATTTTCTCTAACCATATATGTATTCTTGACCAAAATCTTTTGACTTTAGGGCATGTCCACCAAAGATGATAGTATGTGCCTGGTTTTTGTCTACATTTCCAACAATTGTTAGACATGTTTTTAAACATTTTCACTAACCTCACAGGTGTTAAGTGCCATCTATAGAACATTTTGTATAGGTTTTCTTTGTAAATCACCGCCTTTGGTATTTTAGAATTTCTTTCCCCAAAAAACTTTGTATAAGTGTTTTTGTCCTGCTGATCTGGCTTCTGTGGTATTGCAATGGGATTCCGCTCTCTCGAACAGTGTTCTGACGCACCTTTGTTTGTGGCATTTGGGGTGGTTGCTGTGGAAGTTGGGGATTTGATCTGTATGTGTTGTCTTTCTATACACGGATGTTAGAAATTGGCCATTGGTGGTTCTGGTAACAAGGAAGTCCAGGAAGGGCAGTTCATCATTATTCTTGGTTTCTATTGTAAATCGGATGTCTTTGGTAGGTTTGGTCAACCTGGTTGCGCTTGATTATCACAAAGGTGCCATCCATTTAACATACCCATAGCTTGGGGTTTATTTGTGGAATTATACCTTCGATTTTCTGTATTTAGTTATTCCTAAATTTTCTTTCATTTATATCCAAATGATTTGTACAGTTGCTTTCAGATGACAAATGTTAGAGAAATAATGCATTGATTGATAATATACAATAATTGCATTATACTAAGTCAATTAGAACTTGTCAATGTCACAACTTCTGTTAATAAAATTGTCTCCAGGTCACAGCATCTAAGGGACAGGGACAACTGATTTTGCAGTGAGCCCCATTAAAGTCTGTTGGTTTTTATGAATGCACAGGACAGAGTTACAAGGCTAAGAATAATAAAGGTGGCTAGTTTCTTTTACTGCCGCTTGCATTTCTTATTATACTGCATGGTCCATCAGAATGCATAAAAAGTTTTGTCTTTTCATTCAGGCTAGCACAGGGGTGTCAAACTCACAACGTCACGTGACGTGTCACGATGTATTGCGACTTTTTTGCCATTGCTGGCAAGAGGAGGGGCGCGCGATTTTGCTATGATGCATCCGGCCCATGGGCGGCAGTTTGACCCCCTGGGCTAGCATATAAAAAGAGAGTAGGAGATGCTGCCAGGTGTAATGAATTAGTATGTGTTAATTTTTATTATCTTAATTCATGTCTCAAACATGTACATTATACAAGAAATAGAACTTAAATTCAGCCTACCAACTCAGCCCATCTAGAATTTCCAATGATAACTCTTCTACATTTTAGCCTTTACAAGCAGGGCTCACAGCTTTACAAAATAAATATCAAGTGACTTTGACTCCTGCATAAGAAATCAGTGAATGCTATGAGGATGTAGGGATTTTGAGGAGGAGTGGAATCTCCTAAAGATCCATACTCTGCCATCATTCTTTCTGCTTGGAGTGGTAAGAGGGATAGATCTACATTCTGGATCAGTTCCAGTTTTTCCCTCTTTTGAGTCCATTGCTTGTATATCATTCCCATTTATTTCAATGGAATAAGATCTGGGCTGAGAACATTACATTTTTTGTATGGGTTATGGTGCAAAACAAATTGAAACATGTTCAAAGAAGTGAATGTTGCAGATCTTTTATTATGTATTATTCAAGTCTTACAGCTGGCTGCCGTTTCTGGCTTTTCCTGCTTCAGTTAATTCCCAAGGGAAGGTTTCACAGGCAAAGTTTTGCTTCTCTAAGATCACACTCCCAAATTTTGGCAGGAAATATCACATTTCATCCCAATATTAACAGTAGAAATAGGAACCCTCTCTCCTCTTAAACACATTCAATTCTCAAGGCCTTTGAGTGTCTTTTTTGGGCCAAACTCAGTCAGAAAATAGTGATTTCAAGATTTTTTTTGTGAAAGTGTAAGCAAAGAATGCTTGATGCCCATTCTCACCCTTGGAATTCTGAAAAATAGAAAAGAAAATGTCCCAAAATTAAGCCTCTTCCATTGTTTGTGATCCATGCATCACTAGCTGTTTTTTTGTCACACGCTTGAAGGTCAGGAGGTGAGTTCCAGCTGCCCCCTCATTGCCTGCTGTACCTTACAGCACTAACATAAGATTAAAAACAACACTGAAATGAATGCGATGGAAAACTAGGATTATTTTTTCAAAGAAACTGACATGAAATAGGAAAATAGATTTTGGCACTGCTGGACTAGTGGAGTGTTTCTCAATTTTGGACTCAGCCTATGTGGACTTCAGCTCTCAGAATACCCTAACCACCATAAAAAGTACATACATCTTAAAGTTGCCATGGCTTAGAAACACTGGTCAAGAGTGTTGGTTTCTGCATTAAGGTTATTTATTGTTTGAATAAGATTCAGCTTTTGGTCAGGCTAATAAACGCATGAAATTAGAGATGATGTGGAAATGACATCCATTAACAGCAATTTTCAGCCATCGCCTTCCTGTTACAGTTTTAGCCAAATGGAACATAGCATGAATGTTCACTAATAAATGAAAATATTTTCCAGGGTACAGCTAATAGGAAGAGGCCTGTTGGACAAGATGGTTGTTAGATGTGTTAATTATTTCTTTCCTGCCAGGATTGGTGTAACTGCTGATGAAGCACTTGTTTTCTGTCATAGCTGGAAAAATCATTTCTCAACATTTTGTCACTGCTAAGCTATAAAATAATTTCTGATCAGAAGCCATCTAGCAAGGTAACTAAGTTTCCAATCTGCTTCCTTAAAACAAGAAGACGGAATAAGATATAAAAAGCATCCTAGTATTTGCATAATATGTTCTGTACTTCAGAACAAGAAGGAGGGGAAGGATCAGGAAAAAACAGGTAATAGTAGCATGTCTGGTGCTGTTTGTAACTGCTTGCTTTTCTAGTACATGTGGTTGTTTCCCAGCACACCACACCCTAGAATATGATATCCCTTACGTAATGGGCAATATTAAACTAATCACTGCTTTCAGGATAACCACACAACAAATGAAAGCCTCCAAGCTCAGTCCAGGTGGGCCCTGCCTGATTGCACCATGACGCAGATATCTGAGGGGGGGGGAGAGAATGTGGGGTGGTTGTTTTTTTTTTTTTTTCCATTCCTTTGCTGGCTTAGTTGTGCGATTTCTCAGAAGTTTCAGTAAATTCCTGTTGCCTCTTGCAGTATGTCAGAGCCAGATAGGTATGGCAAAAGCTCACCTTGGTTTTCTGCTAATTTTATAATAAAGCAAATAAACATGCTGAAGGTGAAATTATAAGGGAAGCTGAAAAAAAATGAAATGCAGCCTAGGGTAGTGGTGCTATAAAAGCAGGCCATAAGTTGGGAAAAGATTTTGCTGGAAATAGGGTGATTTCTTTTTCAAGGAAGCTAACCACTATTGGATTCAATTTCATCTTGAAGACCAAATAACTGCAGAAACAAGATTTTAAATAATATTGTAAAAAGATCATTAACCAGTGGGCAAGTGTACAAAATCAGCAGGGGATCAAATAATTTTTTTCCTCACTATTTTCAGAGGAACTCAGCCATAAGATATTTCTGATTTAGGCATGACTGTTAACTAGCAATTAAACATGCCTCATGCAGAAAAACAAGGCAGTTGGCTTCTGAAGATGAATTAATCCATGGTATCTTTGCACTAGCAGCAATCTAATTTAGAGATAAAGCAAAATTAGTTATCTTCAAACAGAAACTTATTAAAAAGATTAGAGCAGTGAACCATAATGAAACAGGCAGAAGCTGAATGATTCTCATCTGATGACTGGCTGAACAAATGTCTCCCAGAGATTTCATAAAGTAATAAAACTAACTGGAAAATTGCAAATTTATACATCCCCAGGCCTTGTGTTTGAGGGGTTAAACTTTTAAATGTATTTATTTAAAAAAAGCCACTTTACTATGAAATAAAAAATTAATGTATGTTGATTAATTTTTAAAAAGTTTTTATAAGGATTCAAACATCCCATGTCTGGATTTTTAGGAGGTTTCATCTTTGAAAAGTCCTTGAAAATCATTAATCAGCATGAAGAGGGAATCATATGGATAAAAATTACCTGCTGTTTAATAATAGCAAAGAGCAGGATTAAATAGACTATTTTCAGAATACACAAGTAAAAAGTGGTTCAGAATTCTGGTTCGCAATTAATATTATATATGTGAATGCAACAATAAACAAATAGCAGAGGCTCCTTAAACCCAAAAGCTCCCATCTACTGCGTGTTTCATTATGGTTCACTGCTCTAATCTTTTTAATAAGTTTCTGTTTGAAGATAACTAATTTTGCTTTATCTCTAAATTAGATTGCTGCTAGTGCAAAGATACCGTTGATTAATTCATATTCAGAAGCCAACTGCCTTGTTTCTCTGCATGAGGCATGTTTAATTGCTAGTTAACAGTCATGCTAAAATCAGAAATATCTTATGGCTGAGTTCCTCTGAAAATAGATACAGTGAGGGAAAAAATTATTTGATCCCCTGCTGTTTTTGTATATTTGCCCACTGACAAAGAAATGATCAATCTATAATTTTAATGGTAGGTTTATTTTAACAGTGAGAGACAGAATTACAACAACAAAATCCAGAAAAATGCATTTCAAAAAAGTTATAAATTGATTTGCATTTTAATAAGTGAAATAAGTATTTGACCCCTTTGCAAAACATGACTTAGTACTTGATGGCAAAACCTTTGTTGGCAATCACACAGGTCAGACATTTCTTGTAGTTGGCCAAGGTTTGCACACATATCACGAGGGATTTTGTCCCACTCCTCTTTGCAGAGCCTCTCCAAGTCATTAAGATTTCGAGGCTGATGTTTGACAGCTCGAACTTCAGCTCCCTCCACAGATTTTTTATGGGATTAAGGTTTGGAGACTGGCTAAGCCAGTCCAGGATCTTAATGTGCTTCTTTTGTTGTCTTGACCATGTGTTTTGGGTCATTGCCATGCTGGAATACCCATTCACGACCCATTTTCAATGCCCTGGCTGAAGGAAGGAAGTTCTCATGCAAAATTTGATGGTATATGGCCCTGTCCATCATCTCTTTGATGCAGAGAAGTTGTCCCCTTACCAGAAAAACACCCCCAAAGCATAATGTTTCCACCTCCATGTTTGATGGTGGGGCTGGTGTTCTTGGGGTCATAGGCAGCATTCCTCCTCCAAACATGGTGAGTTGAGTTGATGCCAAAAAGCTCAATTTTGATCTCATCTGACCACAACAGTTTCACCCAGTTCTCTGAATCATTCAGATGTTCATTGGCAAACTTCAGACAGGCCTGTACATGTGCTTTCTTAAGCAGGGGTACTTTGTGGGTGCTACAGGATTTCAGTCTTTCATGGCGTAGCGTGTTACCAATTGTTTTCTTGGTGACCGTGGTCCCAGCTGCTTTGAGATCATTGACAAGATCCTCCCGTGTAGTTCTGGACTGATTCCTCACCGTTCTCATGTTCATTGAAACTCCATATGGTGAGATCTTGTGTGGAGCTCCAGATCGAGAAAGACTGACAGTTTTTCTTTCATTTGCGAATAATTGCACCAACTGTTGTCACCTTCTCACCAAGCTGCTTGGTGATAGTCTTCTAGCCCATTCCAGCCTTGTGTAGGTCTACAGTCTTGTCCCTGACATTCTTGGACAGCTCTTTGATCTTGCGCATGGTGAAATGTTTGGAATCTGATTGGTTACTTCTGTGGACAGGTGTCTTCTATACAGGTAACAAGCTGAGATTAGGAGCACTCCCTTTAAGACAGTGCTCTTAATCTCAGCTCATTACCTGTATAAAAGACACCTGGAAAATCTTGCTGCTTGATAGGGGATCAAATCTTGCTGCTTGATAGGGGATCAAATACTTATTTCACTCATTAAAATGCAAATCAATTTATAACTTTTTGAAATGCATTTTTCTGGATTTTTTTGTTGTTATTCTGTCTCTCCCTGTTACAATAAACCTATCATTAAAATTATAGACTGATCATTTCTTTGTCAGTGGGCAAACATAAAAAATAAGCAGGGGATCAAATAATTTTTCTCTCATTATAATCCTTATCTTTATTGAAATATGTTCAAGGTGTAGGGTCTCCTAATATATGGGAGAATGGAAGGAGGGAGAAATTTTGGCTCACTTGAAAATTTTTTTGGGTATAATTAATGTGAAGTTCCTTGAATGACATTTTTGCCAAGTTCAGTACAGTTTCCTGACTTTTCCTAAGCCATAAGTATGCATAACTTTAACCTCCTATTAGTTCAGAAGTGGACTGCACTTTTACAAAAAAAGCAACTGGCACCAGGGAGGTTCCTTATCTAATTTAGATCAGGGTCGGGCAAACTTTTGGGACCCAAAAGAATATTTGAAATTGTGCTACTATTTTGTGAGCACTCCTCAAAATGTCTACTCTGGTGCTGCCATGTTTGGTCTCTCACAATATACAAAATTAGTAACAGACTTTCATTTGTAGTCCCCATCCCCCCGTGCTCCTTCTCAGTCACGGGGGGGGGGGTCCTCAACAGGTGAAGTCTCCTGTCTTTTTTTCTAAGAGTGGTCCTGAGCTTCATGTGGGGTTTGAAAATATTCTTTTTGTACAGTATCTGGGAACATTATCTGAATCAAAGTAAGCAATCTATTGCCACTCAGAAAGTTTGGCTTAAAAAGGGCGTGGAACAGTAAAGAAGATGACGAAAATAAGAACACCTGCAATCCTATTTGGAAATCTTAAGGATGTGGATTTAGCACCATCATTCTAAAGCTATTTGGAATCAAGAAGAATTGGAGGAGAATCAAAACTGCAGTTTAGAGTTGACAGAAATAGGGAATGCCTCTTCATAATGAACAAGTTGAAATCTCATGACTAAATGAATTGCATCCTAGTGCAATAACAGCCGATGCTTCAGGTAGAACATCTGTCCTTTATACTGAAGTAATCTTTGTTAATTGGTTCAGTTCAGGGTTTGTTGGCTATTTACCCCTATTTTATTGCTGTTTTTAATTTTTTAATTACTGTTATCTCTCTTGTCTATTCTTTTAAACTAGTACTTATATTAGTATATTGCTTTTTCTTTTCTTGAAAATTATAATATCTAGCTTTTAAAATAAACAAGAAAAATGGGGAAAAGGGGAAGCACAGTTAGAATGGAAAAAGGAACAACTAAATGATTTAAAATTGAGGAACAAGATTAGATACTCTGTACCTTATTTAACTTGCATGCATTAATCTATTGTGAGAAATGAGAAACGGGGCTGCAGTTAAATTTTCTGGGAGAAACAACAAGAAAACTCACAAAATGTATTAAATAGGAGAGGACAAAGAGGTCAAGAGTTTCTATCTTTAAAAAGGGAATAAATGATCTTGCAACCTATGTAACAGTCAATCTGATACTGAAACCCAAAGATTACAATATTTGATTTGGCAACAGTATGCATGAAAAGGGTTTTGGAATTTCAGCTAATCACCAGCTGAAAGAGTCAGCAATGTAATGTGGCTACTCAAAAGGCAAGTGCAATTTTAGGCTACATTAAAGACTAAATATTCAATAGTTAAAATATTCTGCACTGGACATAATCGCAACTCAATTACCGCATTCAATTCTGGGCTCCACATTTGAGAAAAGCTTTATAAGAAACTGCACTAGATCTAAAAAGGGAACTGAAAATTAAGCTTTAAGAGGAGATACTGGAGGAAACTTGACAAGTTTAGTCTAAAAATTATATTATAATAGTAATGTGGGGCAGTGAGAGTGTAGGTTCTTGAATGGGAGTCACATAAAAAAAGACCCAGGCACGTTCTGTTCTGCAAATCATGGAATAATGATCAAGTTATAGGAAGGCAGAGTGCTTTGAAAAACAATGATAAAATGCTATTAGACAGTGGAATCATTTGACAGATTCCCTCCATCACTTGGCATTCTAATAAACAATATATTAGATATTATATCTAGGCCTAGGGCAGTGGTGGCGAACCTATGGCACGGGTGCCAGAGGTGGCACTCAGAGCCCTAGGCCTTCAGCTGGGTTTTATAAAACCTTTTCGCTTTAGGCCTCCACCACAGTGTACAAAAAAAAAAAGGTTCAATCAATCAGTCAATTTCAATTTCTTGTGGGGAAAAAAAAGATCTTGCAAAGTTGGAATTGATTGATTGAACTTTTTAGTCCCACCCAGTCTGCTGTTACCACTGCAGCCATGCCCACCCAATGGGCTACACCCACCCAATGGGCCACACCCACCCGGCACCCGACGATGCATAAGTGGGTTTTGGGTTGCAGTTTGAGCACTCAGTCTCTAAAAGGTTCGCCATCACTGATCTAGGGTGTAGGATCTGGGCTGCAAAAACTGGATGACCATTAAAAATGACTGTAAAAAAATTAAGAAAACACTAGGTGGCAGCAAAGAGATTTCCTTGCTGTGGTCAACTAGTCCATACTTTTTCAGCCCTGATCTGGTAATTCTAAATATAAGGAAAAAATATTGTACATTTTTTTTCTTATATATTTCTTATATGCTTCCTACTCCAGATGGTCTACTAAAGTCGGATCTGGTTAATAATTGATTAGGAGACCAGGGAATACCAGGGATGAAGACTCAAATGGGAATTTAAAAAAGAATATCCCAGAAAAAGACAACAGCAAACCACTTCATATTGCTCCATCATTAATCTTTACTACTACACGATAGTGTACATTGTTATTATGATTGTCTACTTTCACTGTGGTGCTCTCTCAGAAAATAAAAGTAATGTTTTCATCATATCCTCTGTTAGTTATTCTATATCTATCTCTGATTCACAACATTTTCTGCAGCAAGTTCCAGCAGTTTAAAACTCTCATTGCCCTATTTTCTATATTCTTTGATCTCCTCACCCTTCCTTCTTTCATTCTGTGATAGGATTACCAGCTTTGCAACAGCCCCTGTGTTTTGTTACTCATATTTTTGAGCTGTACCTATAAAGCCATTGCTTTTCATGGAACTTAAAATTCCAGTTAATTTTTTTCTGGTTCAATATTTATTCAATGTGTAGAAACAAAGGCCTAAATTGGAATCAAGTTGAAAAATGTTTTTATTTCCAAGACAAAAAATATTCAACAATTTCTGGGATGCTTCTTTCTAATACGTTATTATAATGCGTCATTGCTATCTGCAGTTTTTAGGCCACACCACTGCTGTTGTCAGAATTTCATGCTTTCCTGCTGTTTACATAAGCATTGTGTTACAGGAAGACCATGCCTCCCCCCACTTAGCCAGAAAGGAAACTGATTTGAGCTGTTGTTTTCAAAATTTTCTAAAAAATTATCCTCTGACTGGGCCCAGAATTAACTAAACATAGCACCATAACTCGTATAAGGATGAAACAAAGAAACTTAAGATGATTCTCATGAACTTAACATACTACCACATACAGGGAAAATAATGCATCTTCCACACTTTAACTCAACAGCTACCAAAAGCGTATGCAATTTTAAAATTTTAAGCAGCAATGTTTCAAATTCAGTTAAATTATATATAGTAAAATATTAAATAAAGGTCTGAATAAATAATTCACATGTACATACTTCTCTTAACTTTTGCAATATTTAAATTTATTGTTTAGGAAATCTCACTGGAACAAGCAATGGTTTTCCTGGGAAATACAAGTTTAATAAATTATTATTATTAAATATTTAGTTGAACAAGCGTCAGAAATCTGAAGATTGCATCTTATGCACTTGGAATATTTTCTTCATCTGTGATATGAGAGATAAGGAGTATATTTTTTCCTTTCATGCACAACTCAGTTAATAATAATATCCTATATATAGCATGACATTTCCCGGTTCTTTTGGGTGAAAATTGAAAATAAAATAAAAAGCAACAACAATTAATCATAGCACAGAAAGGAAACCAAACCTTCCACCATTCAATATTTCCCCATCTTTCTTTCTCTGACCTTTCAGCCAAATTCCAGGCAAAAAGTTAGAGATTACATTTAAACAAATTTAACTCCAAGGATGAAATTAGCAAGACTCAGTTTTTGACATTAGCAAAAGGCACCAGTCTTCTCTATAGAGGAAATGTCTTCAGGATGTCAGAGACTTCCCCTTCCCACTGGAGATTTCCTCATTATCAAACAAAAGGCTCTTCATTCTAAGGTCCTCACCCTGATTGGTAATGCAAAGGCCACAGGCTCAGCAGGGTGCATAACCACTGAGCACCCCCTTTTATCCAGCCAGCTAATTGCACCCTCCAAGAATTCTTAGAGGCTGAGGCTGTTTGCAGGCTTTCAAGAAACAATAGAGGGACTTTCCTATAGAAGAAAATTGACTTGTGGTCACTTTGACAGCTGGTTTGCCTGTGTGAAATAAATTTCTCTGCTTCGAGTGACTTCCTACATTCTGCATTCTTTGGTGCTGGCTCAGAGCAAACCTGTTTTTCTTCTTCTAAGAAGAGCTGTGTGCTGTGGGTAAGATTCAATGAAAAGTATTGTCTTCCAATGTTAAAAGTCATCCACAGATGGCAGTACTGATCTGCAAGTAGCTGTGACATGTTCTTCAGCCCTCTTCTTTCACTGCAGTTGAGACTTTGCTGTTAGAAAAGGTGGTGTTGCTATTGTTCATTAAATGGAAATATGCAGTGAGTACTCATTGCTGTGTTTTAAGTAATGTACAATTTTTGACTCCTTCAGGAGTCCCTCCAATTGAAATGTGCTGCCGAATGCAGTTTATGATGGTGATTGTCAACCTGAGTAGTTCTATATCAAAAATTATATAATTTTATAATTAAGGCAGCAAACATGCAAAATATTCCTCTCTCTTCCCAAGAGTTGAAATTCATTAGTAAAGTCAACTTGCTATGTTATGAAAATGAAGGTGAGGAATTTCTCCTCAAAGTACGAAGCTGAAAACACCAGCCTGAAGATGACGAATGGGACTTTGTCGAAACATCGCCAAGACACTTCCAATTTTACGTGGGAGAAAACCCGAAAAACCAAAGACCTACAAACACCCGCAAAAACCTCAGAAAACATACATACATACATACATACATACATGCATATATATATAATTAAATTATATATATTATTTAAATTAAAATTATGGAGATGGATACATTACTTTTTGTTATTGCTACAGAATTAATGTTCTCCTGTTCAGATTTAGCTTAACTGTTGTTGAAACAAACTTTTATCTGCTGCCTAACAGGATTGGAAAAAAAAAAGGATTTGGATCATCCAAAAGGATGGTAGAAGGCCATCCATGGATTTCTGCCATCTGGACAATCACTACAATAAAAAGCAATCCAAAATACAGTAAAAAAGAAATCCAATAGTACTTTTTGTGGGAAGTGATTGTGCAAGGGTTGTTCTTTTATGAAGGCTTTAAAAAGTTTGTCCATTAAGGAAGCATGTAATGATATTTTGTTATTTAACGATACCTTAAAAAAGATTTACTAAAAATGTTATAGTTTCTTAATTTCTCCTTTGTTGTATTCTGATATACAGTATTTATAAACATTTAAAATGTTTAAGTATTTCTAATACAGGATTAATGACACTGCCTGGCTGTATCACTAACTGGCCGAATATCTCAGTAGCTATGTATATTTATGTTTGATATTTTTATTGTTTTAGTTATTTTAAAACATTTTTAGTATTTTGATTGTAATATATTTTTTTGAATTGTAAGCTGCCCACAGTTATTGACTGAGATGAAATTGAACGAACGAATGAATGCCTCTGCAGGGTTTTAGCAGGAATTTGTTGAATTATCTTTGTTTTAAAAAACAGATATTCCAGCAAGGAGTTATTATTTACAGCTAGTCCTTAAATTAGAACCAAAACTGGAATTGGAACTTCCACTGCTAAGTAATGTGATCATCAAAAGAGTTGCATCCCATTTTACAACCTTTTTTTACCATGATTCTTAAGTAAATTTGGGTTCCCCAAACTATGGGCTGTGGCCCGGGACCAGGCCGTGGGCTCTTGGCCAGCGGGCCATGGAAATTGCTGGCTGGTGTGCACACATGTGGGTGTGCATTCCCCTCACTCGCACCCATGGGCCCATTTGCACATGCACGAGGGCGTGAATGGAGTTGCTATCGCAGGGCGAGTGTCTGTGACCCATTTGTGCATGTGTGAATGGGCTGCTAGCTGCCACGGGAAGCGCGTGACCGTTCACACATGTGCATGGCTCCAGAGCACGCTGCATGCGCAAACGGAGCAGTTAGTGCCATGCCAGTGTGTATGGCCCCATATGCATACACCAGTTTTGAAGCTGCTCTCCTTCCCTCTGGTCTGCAAGCCCGGAAAGGTTGGAGATCTCTGAAGTAAATCATTAAACAAGTGCTCATTAAACAAATCCGGCCAGTCATTCTCTCAGCCCAATGCCCCTCACAGGGTTGTTGTGGGGAAAATAGGAGGCAAGAGGACTAAGTATGTTCACCAGTTTTTCTGTATATCGTGTGTGTCTGTGTGTATATGTAAGAAGGCACAAGTGGCATCTGAATCAAAATAAACTTCTTCAATTGTACCCATATGTACTGACTGTACTGAACAAGTGCAGATGGGACATTTGCTGAGATTTCTGTAAATTTAATGCACGTTATTTGGAGAGTACAAAATCCTTCCTTTGTATATCATTTATATCCTGCCTTTATAGTATTTTGTACCAGATTGTGTGCTGTATATAATTTTCCCTTTCTATTTTCCCAACAATCCTGTGAGATGTGTATGGGGCTGAATGGCCATCACCCATCTGACTTCTGAGGTTAAGGGAACTAGAGCTTAATTTTCCAATTTCTAATTCAGCACCTTAACCACTAGACAAAATTACACTACACTACACAAAAATGTGTTTTGGGCTGTGCATGGTACACATTTTTGCAGATATGTTGTGGAGACCCACCTCATGTGATAAATGTACAGTACTGTACAACTCAAAATTGGGTTCAGAAAACAATGGTTACATAAATCACAGGTCAGAATGTTGTGAGACTCAGTATGTGTTTTGTAACCATGGGAAATAATTCATTTCAAAACACTGAGATTAAGATCAGTCTTTAATATGACTTCCATAGATAAGGGATTATAGAAGCTGAGTGGCTCTTTATCTACAAATGAACCCTGCTACCTTATATTTTGTTTCAAGGCTGTAATTTAGAAAAATGTGGAAATACAAAGATGCTGCAAGAGTTCAGACCACAAGCTCCTTTCTCAACAAATGGTGTCATAAGTTCTAGAATGATTGCATTTGATTGATAAAAAAAAGACAACAACTTAACTGAAGAGAAAACTTGAAGGATTCCTGGAAAGATGGAATACCACTGCTTTCAGAGAAATCCGGAATGCTTCATGGACTAAAATTCCAAACTTCCTGTAGGTTTTGAAAAAAAGGCCCGTTTTCTGGCAGATCAAAACAAGGAGAAAGGGTCTTTTTAAATTACCCAAACAGAAATTTAACTTGGATACAGAAGCAAGGAGCATCATACAGGTAATCCTTGACTTACAACCACAACTGAACCCAACATTTCTGTTGTTAAGCAAGACATTGAGTTTTGCACTATTTTATGACAATTCTTGCCACAGCTGTGAATCAATGAAGTTGTTAAATCAGCACAGATTAACTTCAAGGTCAACTTCAGACCAAGAATCAAACAATACCCCAATAAAGAAACTGCCACAGTGCCATTAGTAAACAGCCCAACCAAAGAACCCTAAGACAGCCCCCATCCATCAGACAGGCAAGATACAAGAATATAAACCGACAGCAAACAGCACTCCTTACTAGCACTGATGATGTTTCCTAGTTAGGGTAATGAAACGTTTGCAAGAAAACAAGCAAGCTCAGAGAGCACCAAGGACCCCTCATTTCAATCCTGAGCTACAAATATTCTCCTTCATTGGTTGTTAAGTTAGTAACAAGGTTGTTAAGTGAATTTGGCTTCCCCATTGACTTGGCTTGTCAAAAGGTCGCAAAAGATGATCACATGATCCCAAGATCCTGCAATCTTCATATATGCCAATTGCCCCAATTTTGATCACATGATGACGGGGTGCTGCAACTGTCGTGTGAAAAATAGTCATGTAACTTTCAGTGCCTTTGTAACTTTAAACCGTCACTAAACTATATACGTCGAGGACAGTAGAGTGAATGTACAGTCACACTAAGAAAAACAAAGATAAGCAGAGGGTTTCAGTTCCTTACTTCGCTGAATACAACCGAGAGCCACGTTGCTTCTGAAAACATTAACTAAAACCGTTTATTTGCGATGCCCTCAGAGGTAAGTAGCTTCTACTGAACAAAGAAACAAGTCTGGCGGCAACCCTGACGCCACTTGAGCCCTTTTCGGTGGGTCTTAATCCGAATAATGGGCCCAGGACTGAAGCTGGACAGAACGGCGGAAAGCTACGAAACCCGACGAATCCTTTCAGGACGGCTATCAAGGCGCGGCAGGCGATCAGTTCTAGGGCGAGCTTTCCCGCTCGCGTTATCAGCCTCTGCCTGCTGTCCCAAACCCACTTCGGCTCTTAGAGACTTTGGCTACTTCGCAGTAAACCATCACAAGAAAACTGAGCAGATATTCGGTTTGATAGCGTGTCGGGCGAACCAAAAAGAAATTCGCATTATCACTCTGCCTGTGAACACTGGAGAAAATGCACCCAAGCTTCCTTGCGCCACAAACTCAGCGCCGTTCAGCAACTCCCTCTCCGTCACGTGGGTTCCCATGATCCTCCCCATCTCTTCCTCGGCGCTCGGCTTCCTTTGCCTGGCCGCCCAGAGCGTGCGGGGCAGCTTGAGTTCCGCATTCGGCAGGTTCAGCCTGATTTAGGCGAGGGGCGCGGAAGGGAGCGGGAGCAGCTGGGTTGAACCGAGGGGCCCTTGAGGGCGCGGCATCTAGCAGAGCGGCGGGGCCGGGGCCGGGCTGGGCTTGCTGGCGGGCGACGGGGGCCCAAGCCTGGCGAAAGCGGAGGCTGAGCGGCTTGGGGGTTGCCTGTGGGCTGGCCGGCTCGACAGGGCCGCCGCGGCCGCACTCCCCCTCGCCCAGGGCTAGGATGCGCCCGCTTGTCCCCCGGCACCGGCAGGCAGCTTCCGGCCCGGCCCGCGGTTGAGATACCCCGAACGGTGGCGAGTAAGTACCTTCCCTCGGGGCGGCCGTGAGAGGGTAGGGTCGAATGGGACAGGCCGCTGGGGACGCGATTTAGCCTTGACTGATAGGTCAGTGACCGCCATATCTCTGGGCGACTGCTGAGGCCTGCTAGGAAAGACGACGAGCGAAAATCGTTGCCAGAAGTGAGTAAATTGTGGTGGGTCTAGGGGAGACCCCATGGAAGAGTTATCGTCGGTAGACGATCAGTTTTTTTGTTTTTTCCCTAATATGGTGTAATCGGCCTTTTTTCCCTGGTTCCCAGCGACTTAAACATAAATAAAGAAACTGGATTTTTCCATTCTTCAAAGTTGTTTGTTCTCTCCTGCTTAAATCGCTTGAGCGGATTCCTCAAGCATGTAAATTGCGTCAAACATTCCGAAAACGTTCTTGTGTTGTGCGCATTAGGCAATTTTGTTAAGCTGAAATACAGTTGAAGCTTACAAAAATTATACCGAATTAGCAATTAGCGGGAGCGCTTCTTGCAGAGAAACACGACATATTTTCCCAGAAAACATTTAAACACACACAAACAGACCCATGGAAAATCAGTTGATTTTTTTTTCTCATAGCACAATAACTTTAGAATAGTTGATGGATTTCTCAGTAATCTTGTGGCATTCTATTGTTGCAATTATAATCTTTCGTCAGTTTCCCACAGTGATTGTACCTAGAAATGCTCTTTCAGAGTAAGAAGTAGCTAGAGATTTTAGATTTAGATCTGTAAGGTGCTGTATAAGTAACTCACCTTAAGGCATTCCTCAGTTAATTTGATATGAAAATAGTAATGGTTTAAAACTTTTCACTTAAGTTGCTAGGGTTAAGTTTCTACATATGAATGTAAGATGCTAAGCTAAAATGTGGCTGGCTAGTTATTGATTGTGTGTTGTTTGAACATTGTGGTTATGGTACAGAAGATTGTATGATCTCAAGCAATCCAGCTAATTCAGTCAACTGGGTGACTCATTGTGAGTAGCTGATATGAGTCTAAAATGCTGATTAGTAAAATATATATGGTATAGAACTTAAGTTACTGGGATGACACTGAAGAGACATATTTTCAAGTCCACCTTCAACCATTGAAGCTTATTAGGTGACTTTAAGTGAGTCATTCTAAGCCCAGTCTACCTCACAGATTTGTTGTGAAAAAATGGAGGAAATACTATGTTTACCTGCATGAGTACCTGAGTGAATGGTGGGATATGCATTAAGCAAATAGATACAATGTTCTGTAGTAGACCTTTCTTAGAAAATAAGCAAGATGTAACTGTGCCAGCATGTAGTTCAAACTTACATTCAAAGGCATGTTGGGTTTGATGGGGTAGATATAAACCATGGTCCCCCCAAAATAAGACCTAGCCTGAAAATAAGACCTAGCTTGATTTTTACACATTGTCCAATATAAGCCCTACTCCAAAAATAAACCCTACTTAAGATCCTGCCCACTCCATTGCACCTGGTTGCACGAGGTGGAGTGAGGCGCACAGGTTAAAATCAAGCTAGGGTGGGAATGGGATGGAGCTGTCCCACACGCCCCACACATGCTTACCTTAGGACCGTTGCAGCCAGTCTTCCATGCTGCGACATCTACCCTGCCTCGCCAGCCCTCTTCTTTTGCAGTCACTTGCTGCTCATCATGCGTGTCATCCCCGGCTTCTGTTTTGCCTTTGGAGGCCTTCCGGAAAGGTGTCTGCAGTAGAGAAATGGCATCCAGATTGACGTGCATGGTGACCCCCTGAAGGCCTCTGATGATGAAACGGAAGCCAGGCGCCGCCACAAGAGGGCGGGCGAAGCGAGGCTAGGCAGATGTCGGGGCATGGGAGGCCTGGCTGCGGTTGTCCTAAGGTAAGACATCTCCCCAAAATAAGACCTGGTGCCTCTTTTGGAAGCAAAAAAAATGTAAGACCGGGTCTTATTTTTGAGGAAACATGGTATGTTAGCATTTCATTATATTTCATTCCTTGTTCCTGATCTGCTGAAGACAAATGTAGCTGGGTAACATCCAATAATAAACTTGGGGGTGCATTTGTGAAGCTTTGCAGTATATGAGGAGGACTAAAGGATGGCGGGAGGGGGGAGGAAAGCGGGTCGCGGCGCTAGCCAAATTTGAAATTCCTTAGTAGTAGTCGCTCACTGTCAAATCTGTGCTATGGTGGGGTGATCAAAAACATCCTAACGGAACTGCTTCAAAAGTTCTTGGTGTGTCTTGTCTAGTGGTGTGTGGGCGAGCATTATCGTGAACCAACACCACACCGGAAGTGGTGCCATAGAAAAATCTGCCAAATATGAAGATGCCAAAGGAGTACTGCTAGTGAAGTTCATGCTGACTTCCAATATGGTGGTGGTTCAAGATAATGGTCGCTTGCACACCGTTAGATGCACCCAAAAACTTTTGAAGCAGTTCCATTGGGATGTTTTTGATCACTACCCCCTATAGCCCAGATTTGGTGCCGAGAGACTACTACTAACGAATTTCAAACCTTGTAAAAAAGTGCCTCAATTTGAATTGAGTAAATACTTTAAAAATTAACCATTATGCAACACTGACTGAAAACTAGATATAGGTCCCTATTCCTTCTGTTGAGATTATACCTTTAGTATAATTCTTTAGAATTAAATCCATGCTATGAATTTTCATGTTTTAAATTATTGAGAAGTGATAGTAAATAGCAGCAAAATAGTGTTTTATCCTGATAACAGTTTGCATTTAGACCAGTGGTTCTCAACCTGTGGGTTGGGACCCCATTTGGGGTCGAACAACCATTTCACGGGGGTCGCCAAACAACGCAGTCCGCCATTTTTTCCCCCTTTTCCTTAGCTGTGCTACTCCCTTTTATTCTATTGGATTTTGAAAGCCAATAGAATAGACTCTCTTGAATAGAGTCTAATTCTATTGGCTTTCAAAAGCCAATAGGAATTGTCCAGGCTGTCTCTGCCCTGCTGAGCCCGCCAAAAGTACCATTCTGCAAACGGTGCTGCACCAGTTGAGTAGTCCTCGACTTACGACCGGTTGAGTAGTCCTCGACTTACGACCGGTTGGGGGTCGCGGCATTAAAAAGGTTGAGAACCACTGATTTAGACCAATTTTATAACACAATTGATGCTGATGTGGCATTAGATTTAGCTTATATGCAAGCTGGAGAGGGTTTTAAGACAGTTTCCTGGATACTGATAAAAGTACTCTACTGAAACATGTGTTATGGTTGTTCTTTGAAACTTGATACAATGCCTTTAGTACAGCAGATTTCCTTGGGCAGATGTTTGGGAATAAAAACCTGAGATTTGTTTCTTGGAGCCAGATTTGATTTTCTTGCTACTGTTTTTTATTCATTGAGCCAATATGCTATAAAACTTTTGGAATGGATGTTAGCTCTTCTCTGGCAATATTCTAGAAAAATATGTATATGATGCAGCTGCTTTTCCTTTGCATGAGAAGATGACACTGGTAACTGGCATCTGATTATTGCTTAGTATATAAAAAAGGGCAGTATAGGCTAATTTATATTGTATTATATACAAGAAGCTTGCATTTATGTTCATTATTAAAAGACAGTAGTTACAGGGGAGAAGTTCAAACTTTGTAGTAGCTTGAACAAATAGATTAATAGCTTAGCTCCTAAAAATCCAAACATATTTATGTTGTCCGAATTGGAATATAGTTTACTTGGCAAAACACTTGTCTTAAAGTTTAAGCCTCTGTTAGATCTGATATTAAAAGAGTGAAAAAAGAGTTAACATTTTGTAGGAGTATTATTAGAATAGCTGATAGAACAGTGGATCACTAACATGTAGGAAGTTGACTCTTCCTCTGCCCCTAGAGTTGGGAAAGTTTTGTTGTATAATACATTGCTATAGTTCAGGGGTGTGAAATTGCTGGCCCATGGGCCAGCTGCATCATGCGGAAACTGCGCCCACCCCATTGCCAGCAATGGAAAAAAAAGTCGCAATATGTCACGACACATCACATGACGTTGTGAGTTTGACACCCCTGTTATAGTTAGTAGTTAAAATAGGATTCTAGTATTTAAAAATACTGGAAGGTTACTAAGGAATGTTTTAATTTTATGTTATGGCAGTTAACATGCAAATTTAATGCAATCTAGAGGTGACTCAACATTGAAACTGCATTTGAGATAGTTAACATGAGTTAAACGCACATTTTTTTCAGAACTATCTTCTAATATGTTAGTGCTTGAATTACAACTTCATTTAGTGATTGAAGTTACAAGCACTAAAGAAAGTGACTTATGACATTTACAACCTTGTAGCTTCCCCTTGGCCACATGATCAAAATTCAGACTCTTGGCAATCAACTCCTATTTATGACTCTTGCAATATCCTGGGGTCATGTGATCATCTTTTGTGACCTTCTGACAAGCAAAATCAATGGGGAAGCCAGATTCACTTAACTTACTAACTTAACAACTGCAGTAACCCACTTAACAATAATGGTAAGAAAGGTCATAAAAGGGGCAAAACTCAATTAATAAATGTCTCGCTTAGTCACAGTAATTTTGGGCTCAATTTTGGTCGTAAGTTGAGGACCAACTTTAGCTATTTATCCGCTCCCATTTTTTTACTGGATATATTTCTATTGGTCTGTACGGATGGCATAAGAAAGTGTTTGCACCATAGGCAGCATTTTAAAGAGTTTAATAACATTGCAAGATAGAAAAAATAGTATTAACTGGTACAGGTAGCATCAACAGCATTGTGAGGTAATTTCTTTGTTTAAATAGGGAAGTTAGTTACAGAATGAGATTTTATTATTTATTTATTGCAAATATTTATTTATTGCAAATAAAAATGCATTTATGAATTGACTATGGAATATTTGTACAAATATCTTGCATAAAGCATAGATTATATAGTTGTGGACATGTGTTGTATCTTCAAAATTTAAAAAAGTTTTCATAAATTGATTTTTTTTTAAAAAATCGGGTAGCTCTTAAATAATCTCACCTTATATAGTTGGGGAAAGCCAAATAATTAAAAGATACTTTTTAACCATTAAAGGTTAATTTAAAGGCCCAATTAAAGGCTAATTTAAATAGTAAACAAAATGAAGTTTTGAGGTCCCCATCCCCAGGTTGGGGCCGATTTGGAATTGGGCCACATGAGTGGCTGGCTAGAGCGTGTGCATGCGCATGCATGCATAGCTCAACTTGTGCAAGCAGCAGACTAGTTATTTAGTTAATATAACCAAGATAAACTTTGATTAAGAGCTTATTTGGTGTAGTGTTTAAAAACATCTGGCTAGAAAGTAGAAACTGAGTTCTAGTTCTGCTCTAGGCACAAATTCATCTGGATGATTGTCTCAGCAAGTAGAAAGAAAGCAATGGCAAACCCCTTCAGAAAAGAAAGCTTTGCGGATTTGTCCATGTAATGGTCAGGAATCAAGATTGACTTTACCTGTCTATTTATTAAATTTGTTTGCCTCCCATCTCACTGCAAGACTTGAAGACACAAATATATATATGTTTTCTGAAGTTTTCGCGGGTGTTTGTATGTAGGTCTTTGGTTGTTCGGGTTTTGTCCCGCGTAAAATTGGAAGTGTCTTGGCGACATTTCGATGAAGTCCCATTTGTCATCTTCAGGCTGGTGTTTTCAGCTTCGTGCTTCGGGCAGCAATGTGTGGTCTTAGCTGTTTCTTCCTTTTAACTGCCAGTGGGGGTATGAACTGATTGGGTGGGAGCTTGGCTGTGTTCTGATTGGGTGGAGGTGTGTTCTGATTGGTTAGGGGCTTGGCTGTGCTCTGATTGGCTGGGGGGTTGGCTGTGCTCTGATTGGCTGGGGAAGTGTTCTGTTTGGGTGGGGGCTTTGTTGTGCTCAGGTTAGTCTGAGTTGCAGGGGGGTTTAAGATGGTGGGCTGCCTTGCTATTTTTTGGCTTCGCGTTCGTGGTCGTGCCTCATCTTCATGGAGGGTGTCAGTTTGCTTCATGTATGGATTGGAGGGGTTTAAAGTGGCTAATGATGCAGCTGTGGTCTGGCTTCTGGTTTGTGGTCGTGCCTCATCATCGGTGTGGCTTTGGGTTTGCTTTTTGCGTGGATGTGTGGTGGTGACATCCTGTGTGGTTTTTGTGAGTGTGGGTCTGGTGTCATTTTTTGTGTTAGGGAGTCGTTTGTCAATAAGGGCGGGTTTCCAAATGGCTGGTAGGCGGGAGGTATCATCTCGCTTGTTCATGCTGTGTGGGCGTTTTTTCTATCTCGATGGCTTCTCTGATTATTCTGTTATTAAAATGTTCACTTTTGGCAATGGTTCTGGTATTTTTAAAGTCAATTTCATGTCCTGTGGCTTTAAGGTGTTGGACCAGGGAAGATGTTGGTTCCTCTTTTTTGACTGAGTTCTTATGTTCTTCAATGCGTGCACTTATTCTTCTGTTGGTTTGTCCGATGTATGTGTGGGACAAGTGGTGCATGGGATTTCATATACTCCTTGATTTTCTAACTCAATTTTATCTTTGGGGTTTCTAAGGATGGTGGATATTTTTCTGTTTGTGCAGAATGCTGTTTTGATGTTGTGTTTATGGAGGATCTTACTGATTCTGTCTGTGGTGCCTTTTATGTATGGGAGGAGGGCTTTGCCGTTTTCTTGTTCTTTGTCTTGGATTTTAGTGGGGGTTTCTTTTTGGATTAGGTTTGTAATCTTATTTCTTTGGAATCCATTGGGTGTTAGTACATTGGTGAGAGTGTGTAGTTCGGTTTTTAGGTGTTGTTCGTCAGCTAAGCATTTTGTTCTGGAAATGAGTGTCTTGGCTATGGAGTTGATCTGTGCTGGGTGGTGGTGTGAGAGAGCATGCAGATAGCGGTTTGTGTGTGTTTTCTTCTGGTAGGTGGTGTGTCCTAGGGAGCCATTGGATTTCTTGTAGACTAAGACATTCAGGAAAGGAAGTTGGTTGTTAGCTTCTGTTTCCATGGTGAACTGTATTTTGGGGTGTAGGTGTTGAGGTGTGTGAGGAAGTTGTCCAGTTTTTCTTTCCCATGCGGCCAGATTATGAAGGTGTCGTCTACGTATCTGAGCCAGAGTTTGGGTTTGTGATCCGATTCGGATCACAAACCACATGGGAAAGTGTCGCCAAGACACTTCCAATTTTACGCGGGAGAAAACCCGAACAACCAAAGACCTATATACAAACACCCGCGAAAACCTCAGAAAATATATATATATATATATATATATATATATATATATATATATATATATATATACACACACACACACACACACACACACACACACACACACACACACACATACATACACACATTGACTTGGACTTTTCTAACCTTCCGAAGAAGGTGAATGAATATTCCAATTCAACTGGATTTCCCTCTCTGCATAGAGCTAGCTGTTGCAACTAATTGCTCTGGTGGAATGATTCCAGAATAATAAGTATAGCTTCTTTTCCTGCTATTACTTCTAATCAGGTTTTGTAGGATATATATCTAGAGAAATGGGATATAATTATAATTGCTAATAGCAAATTTGGGGGAAATGAATGATGAGTTGGCTATTCTTATTCAGTGGTAAAAGATATGTGATTTCTATTTCTGCCAATGTGACGTCTAGTTCTTTGTTTCCTCTAGGTATGGCCTCACAGCTGCAGGTGTTTTCACCTCCATCAGTATCTTCGAGTGCCTTTTGCAGTGCCAAGAAACTGAAAGTGGAGCCCTCTAGCTGGGATGCTTCAGGACAGAGTAACAGTGACGAGTATTACAGTCACAGCAAAAATCTCTCTGGTGCTCAAGGGCCAGCAAGCTCTTCTCACCAGGTAGCAAACTTCAGTATCCCTGCTTATGATCAGAACCTCCTCCTCCCTGCTCCTTCAGTTGAGCACATTGTGGTTACAGCAGCAGACAGTACAGGCAGTGGCGGAACAACATCCTTTCAAAACAGCCAAGCCCTAACACACAGGGCTAACATTGCTTTACTGGAACCGTATCAAAAATGTGGCTTAAAAAGGAAAAGTGAAGAAGTTGACAGCAACGGTAGCGTGCAAATAATTGAGGAACATCCACCTCTCATGCTGCAAAACAGACCTACGGTGGGTGCTGCGGCCACTACCACCACTGTAACAACCAAAAGCAGTAGTTCCAGTGGCGAAGGTGATTACCAGCTAGTCCAGCATGAAATTCTTTGTTCTATGACAAATAGCTATGAAGTCTTGGAGTTCTTGGGCCGAGGAACTTTTGGACAGGTGGCAAAATGCTGGAAGCGCAGCACAAAGGAAATTGTTGCTATCAAAATTTTGAAAAATCACCCTTCTTATGCCAGGCAAGGTCAAATTGAAGTAAGCATCCTTTCTCGACTGAGTAGTGAGAATGCTGATGAATATAACTTTGTCCGTTCATATGAGTGTTTTCAACACAAAAACCACACATGCCTGGTGTTTGAGATGCTGGAGCAAAATTTGTATGACTTCTTAAAACAAAATAAGTTTAGCCCTCTGCCTCTGAAATACATTCGACCAATATTGCAACAAGTGGCCACTGCTTTGATGAAACTGAAAAGCTTAGGTCTAATACATGCTGACCTAAAGCCTGAAAATATCATGTTGGTGGATCCTGTGCGCCAGCCATATAGGGTCAAGGTCATAGACTTTGGCTCTGCTAGTCATGTCTCAAAAGCTGTGTGCTCCACCTATTTGCAGTCACGATACTATAGGTAAGTATCAGTTTTCTATGTTCAACCATGCCTTTTGTATCAAATCTTGAATCAATAGAAAGCTTTAATTCAACTCACTGAATTAAAGTGTGAACTGGGTCACCGTATCATAGAACAGCTCAAATTAATTTGACTGATTGCATGCCCACTATGTCAAAAAAAAAAGAAGAAATATTGACTTAGATAATCCATTACAGACATATTTATAGACAAAGTTATAGGAATTTCCTTCTGGTTCCTATTTGATGTTCTGTTACTTCTTTGTTATGGTTTGAGGAACCTGAAGGACGGTTTCCCCATAACTTAAGCTCTCCAGAGAAAGATCATCCTTTTGTTCCTTAACCTGACTAAATTTAATTATATGAACTAGTCAGATCAGCTTATCTATGGTAGTGCAACATCTGTAGAACGGCCTCTTCGTTTCTGTGCCAAGTTTAAACTACATTTTGTTTCATTTTTCAGTTCAGCAACATGTAAAACTTATTGACAGGGGCATTTTAAGTTGTCATACTAGATTATTTATTGTATATATGCATTTTCAATTCTAGTAATTGTAAGTTTATATCTGCCTTTGTGCTGTAACATATTTTGCTTTTCATGTCACCTGATGGCAAAAGAAAAAGTAGTGATTTTTTTTTAAAAAATAGGCTAGTTTTCTTGAACTTGGATTTGAATATTAGCTTTAGAAACCATGGATTAATTGAATCTTACACAATCTGGTATTTTAGATTATAGCTGTCATCATCTAGTACAGCATGCGAGCTGGGAATTATGATAGTTATAATCCCATTCATATAGAGAACATTAGCACATCAGATGCTAACATGTGGTATCTGAATTTTCATTGTTGAAATTATAATATTTGTGCTAAGCACAGCATTAATAGGTAATTGCAATAAGTAAATACTCAGTAGAACCCAATTTGCTTTATTCAGGAAAATGATTATCTATTTTTTAAAACAACTTTTTTCCTTATATGCATTCACTTCATAATTGCCCATGAGTGCCCCTGATTTTGAAATCATGCTATTGTCAGCAATCCTCCTTATTATATTTATTACACTACTTCATGGCATGTAGTCATTTCAGGCCTTATCAAAGAAGACGCAGTTATCCTTTCAAAGCTAAAAATAGGAAATTGACCATACATAATATAAACTAAAAGTTTATCAAATCATATTCCCCCTTCAGTTGAGGGTGTTACAGTCTCAAATATTTTGGGTTAGTGAGCACATTATTAATGTTTCTACAAAATGTCCCTGGGTGACCAATTAGAAAACAAAACAGAGAGAAAATCTAGCAATTCTTGCCACAGTTGCCTTATCAAAGACTATCTTATGACTGAAAAGTTGGGGGATTTCTAAACAGATCATTGGATTCCAATCCCAAGCCATTCCTCTAGGTACACTTAATCCTAGAAACTGACACCATGCTTTATATTTATTAGTGTTATTACTACTATTAATGTTATTAAAGTCTGGTAGGATTGATAATCTTAGAAGAGATTGTGGTCACAATCTACACATGAATTAAAATACTAATTTCTGTTCTAATTCTTGTGAAATTTGAGCTTCATAAAACTGCCTTTTTAATAAAGAAAATTTTTTCAATTACAGTAGAATATTGAAGCGCCATTGTTCTAATTTAAATCTTAGTTTAATAGCTCAAAATATTCTGAGATGAGGTACAACAAATTACTATCAGCTCCTTTTTTTCTGCCATTTATTGTTGGTAGGGTTGACAACCTATTTCCTTGTCTATGTATGCAAGAAGTGAGGATGTGGCAAAAAAGTAATCGGAGGTGTACCCTGCATCTATGCGTACTTCCCTGGCCAAATTATAGATCTGTCAGTCCTGGAATAATAAAAAGTGTGTTATATTTTTCTAATACATTGGAGAACACAATATGAAAAAGTGGTGAAACACTAGTACAATTGTTTCCTATTTATAACCACAGCTTCACAAAGTAAGAAACAGCTGTTCTAGGAAAGAGCAACTATGCAAGTATTAAATCTATTGGATAAAAAGATTCCAATATTGGATCGGCATAACTGCTAATTATTTGAAATGTGATTTTTGTTCCCACATATAAAACTGATCAGTAATCAACAGAAACATATACTGCATCCTATATGCTAAGCGAACATTATCTAAATAATGTGTTTTTGCAGTCAATTCTTTCTTGGCATAATTATGTTCCAAAATTGAAAATTTGGAGTCCTTTTCAAATAATTAAAAATCTGCATATCACAGCAAGCCACAATTGCTTAAAATTCTTTACTCGGTTTTTAAATAGATTTTACTAGAAAAACCCAGTAATTTATCTGAGCTTAATAAGAAGTTATCTCATTTCTTTGATTTTATGCTTTCTTATTTATTACCTAACATATATGTTCCCATCAAAAAAATCTTGATACTTACTTGTTCCAATTAGATATTTAATTATTATATAGTTGAGAGTTTGCCAAGCTTTTTTATTAAAATAAGAAACATTGTGACTGATCCTGTTGGTCATTGACAGGGAGCAGATGACATAACATATACTAGTACAGTCATTTTAGTCTTATTGGCTTGTCATCTCTCATTATTTGCCTTACTGACATAGTTCCAAGAGTTTTGGAAGAGTCTGTAGAAAGCACATGAGTCATATGTTCAAAAGGGGATAAGTCCTAATTTGTTAAACTTCCTTTCTAACCATAATATATAACAAATATCTAAAGTAGACTGTAATATTAGAAAAAAACACCCACTTTTTCTGTTGAAAAATATAAGTGTGATGTATTGTTTGTGCATATCTCTTAAGGACAGGAAATTACTGGTACTAAATCTATTCTGTCACTTCCATCTTACAGAGTAATTTGCCTTGATTTTCTCTAGACTTATTTCAGACTTACATAATGCTAAGAATAGACATTGTACCAAAATAAATGAAAATGATAAGATCTCTTCACAACCTTGCTAGGGTTTTTAAATATTTCATGAATCTCAGGTCAGTATATTTGACTCCAGCTTTCAGTTGTATGAATATAAGAATTCCTTTCATTTTCACAACAGTAAGCTAGAGCAGGGCTTTTCAACCTTTTCACTCATTGTACCACTTTTAGGATATGGCAATATCCGCGTACCACCAGTCGCCTAGCAAGGTGTCAAAAACTTGACCAAAAAATAAAAAAGGAAAAAAGTGATAAAGTATAGGTAGTCCTCAACTTACAACAGTTCGATTAGTGACTGTTTGAAGTTACAATGGCACTGAAAAAAGTGCACCCCAAGCCACAGCTGAGCAAGACACCTGTCTGCCCATCCGGCGGCGCTCTCATTCCCCTCCTCCGCTACCACTTTTCTCCAGCACTGGAGATGGATAATCCACGCAGTGGGTTGAGACTGTATTCCTGGCCAATCAGATCAGTCAGCCAAAGTTGCCACGCCCCGTCATGGACCATGATCCTTTAGTCTTGACTGATCTGGCCATGCGAGACATCTACAACTTTTGGCTCCTGGGCAGGTATAGTTCCTTTCCATTAGGGGGGATTTTTTCTAGTAGCTGAAATTGCTTAGTTTAAAAGTTAATTAGAGATAATTTAATTCAATTTAATTGACCACTCAAAAAATTTCCTTGCTAAATTGTAAAACTCAGGAAGTCAGATTCCTACAGGGGAAACCACCCCCACTTAAAAGGGGGAAATCCCTAACTCCCCTCCCTAACCAACCCCAGCCACCTTCCAGCAGCCGGCAGCCGCCTTAAACAAACGGGGAGGCTCGGGCAACCCCTCGCGTTTAAAACAAACAACAACAAAAAAAAGACAGAAAGGCAAGCAGTTAGTGATGGAAGCGGAGGACAAAGGGGACGCATGCTGGGAGGGAGATTGATTAAGGGAAACAGCTGGCGTGCGAAGGAGCAGTCTTTTCACTCCAGGCGGCTCAGGATTTTTTAAACGAGGCGCCATTGTCTGCACAGCTGGAAGCACGCGCAGCTCTTTGTTACAACCGCACGTGGCATAGGCAGCCTTGTTAACACATGCGCAGTAGTTTCCTGGCAGCGGCGGCCATATTTTTTGTCCAAACAGGGGAGTTAAAGTTCCTTAAGAAAGCTAGGTTCAGCCGCTGGAGTGAATTAATAGGCAAGCAGTACTGGGGTACTAAAGCATCTATTATTCATTCAGAGACATTCAAATCAGACACATAGCTACTGGTTCCAGGACTTGGTGTCTTCTACCTAAAGTAAATAAGAACCTTTCATAACTAACTGTGTTTAGTTGCCTTTGGCTCCTTCCAGACTTCGGGTCCCCCATTAGTGGCCCGGACGCCTCTGGATTTAGTGGTGGGTTCCAGGCATCCCCAGTCGCGTGCCTGTCCTTACCCACCATAGTCAAGCCGGGTTCCAGGCATTCCCATTAGCGTGCCTGTTCTTATCCGTGCACAGTGACTAACTCTGACAATTTTGCAGAGTCTGCTCCTGAGTTCCAGACGCCCCCAGTAGTGCGCCTGTCCTTACTCAAAGTTGGAGCTCTCCTACTACCTGGGTCCCCCCTATCGCGGCCCAGCGTTAGTGGAGAATGGAGGAAGCAATCATTCCCTCCACTGGAGCCCCGCCTTCATCCTCTGGAGCACCTGCTTCAGAGGATTCGGAATCCTCTGCAGCCCCTAGAAAGGCTGCAAGGAAGTCATCAAAGAAGGCTGACAAACAGGCAATCAGAAGACACCAAGCCCTAGAAAAGAGTTCGACAGAGCCCAGAAAAGGGCCAGAATTGAAAATAGGCAGAATGGGGGAATAGGTCCTGATCTACCGCTGGGTCTCCCTTCATCCCCACGGGCCATTTGGTCATTAGGGAGCTCATCACAGTCCCAAACAGAGGGTGGGATAGGCGACTTCTCATCGCTCTCCCGATCCCCCTCCCCACGGAGGTTACAGGAAACCCAGAGGACCATGCTAACCACAGCACCTGCAGGGTCGCAGGCAATGGTCACTCCTCCTGCATTGACGGGGGATCTGCTAGCTACCCTAATAGCACAGGCAGTGGACCGTGCATTTGAGGCCAGGGCTCAAACTTCAAAAGCCAAGTCTCTAGGACTTAGAACGAGGCATCGGGAGGAAACGGAGGACCATCAGGACCTCTCCTCCGTCTCAGACTCGTCGGTCTCTGAGGAAGCTTACCTGGACCAGCCAGGTACGTCACAAGGGATTCAAATGTCTGAGGAGGAGGAGGACACCTCACCTCAAGGGCCGTCCTTCAGCGGCCTGTTTAACCCTTCTCTTTTTGTTACTATTCTGCGCAAGGCTGAGGCCACAGCCCATCTGGGGCATGGGACACCAGCGGAGCCTGTCACAGTTGACACGGAGGCTGAGCCGACGTTCGCCGAAAAGGTAACCACTCAACACCGCATACCATGCCCGACCATGTTCCTAAACACAATAAGGAAACAGTGGGCAGCGCCAACCTCCCTACCGCTTCCTAGCAATGCGGAGAGGAAGCTATTTAACGTAGCAAGGGAGCTAGAGGGAACATTGGAGGTGCCGGTGGTGGACGAACCCATATCGGACACGGCCATATCAGGAGATTTTGCTGAAGCTCTTAAAGCCGAGGACCGAAAGAGTGAGTCCAACTACAGGAGAACGCACCAGGCAATAGCTTGGGCTACCAGGGCGTCTACCTCCGCGTCCTTTTTCACCAGAGCCACACTTTGTTGACTCCGTGAGCTACAGGGCCGGGTTCCCATGGAAGATATACGCACTCATCAGGAACTCAGCAAAATGGTAGCGGCCACGGAATATGCGTTGGACGCAACACTTTTAGCGACCAAGTTTTCAGCCAAGGCAATGGTGGCAAACAACACGAGCAGGCGCATCCTCTGGCTAAAGAACTGGCAGGCGGATACCAAATCCAAGTGGAAATTGGCTTCGGCTCCGTACCAAGGGGCAAAGCTGTTTGGTGAGGCACTAACGCCATACCTGACAGAGAACAAGGACAAGCGCAAGGTCCTTAAACACATGCTTAAAAGGCAGGACAAGAGACCCGGCTCCTGGGGAAGGAAACAATCCTTTCGTACGGAAGCCAGGGTCAACTACTTTCAAAATTCCCAACCCTTCCAAGCTAGACAGGATAGGGAAAGACAGGGGGACAGACAGAACACAAGACATAGGCAAACACAGGGAAGACGGCCCTTTCGGGGGAACAACCGCCCCTTCCGCCGTACCAGATGACTCCCGCCCAGACCTTCCCATAGGGGGCAGACTAGCAGGGTTTGCTCCCCAGTGGGAAGAGACCACCACGGACGTATGGGTCAGGAACACCATACGTCATGGTCTATCTCTAGAATTTCTCTCAAAGCCCCCGAACCGCTTCCGCCCGTGCCCCTGTCCCACAAACCCAACAAAGAGAAGGCTCATGAACGAGGCCGTTCAGCACCTTCTAAACATACGGGCCGTAGAGCCGGTGCCTATGAACCAGAGAGACCAGGGGTTTTATTCTATCCTCTTCGTGGTCCCAAAACCCTCGGGGGGTTGGAGAGCCGTTTTGGATTTGAAAAGGCTAAATTTCTACATAAAATACCGCAAATTCAAAATGCAGACACTACGCTCCATCCTTGGAAGCGTAAGGAAAGGGGATTTTCTGGCATCGATCGACCTCACGGAGGCATACTTGCACATCCCTATCTCTCTGGCTCACCGCCGCTTTCTACAGTTTGCCTACAGGGGGCACCATTTTCAATACAGGGCACTTCCATTCGGCCTGTCATCAGCGCCCAGGGTGTTCACCAAGATTCTGGCGGTTCTGGCAGCACAACTAAGAAACTTACCAGTCAGAGTCCAGTGCTACCTGGACGATATTCTAATCCAGTCATCGTCCGCCCAGCAGTCTCGGGCGGACCTAAAGTTAGTGATAAAAATGCTGCAGGACCACGGCTTCTCGGTGAACTTTCCAAAGAGCCATATAACCCCAACTACGAGAATACTCCACCTGGGAGCGGTCATAGACACAAAGGAATGCAAGGTGTACCTATCACAGGAACGCCTCAGCAGCATAAAGAAAGCTGTAAAACAGGTAAGCCGCGGTCAGTCAGTGACGCTGGTCTGCCTCTCCCAGCTGCTAGGGAAGATGATATCGACCATAGCAATAGTTCCTTGGGCAAGGCTGCACTCAAGAGAACTGCCATGGTTCATGCTCCCGTTTCAGAGACAACAAATCAGTGCATCCCGGAAGAGGGTAGGCATACCTCTGAGAGTACGACACTCCCTCAGGTGGTGGCTATCTCCATCTCTCCTCAGGGGGTCCCCCTTCAGGGAACCAGACAGAGTAGTAGTCACAACAGATGCGAGCTTATTCGGCTGGGGAGGCCACTTGGGGACCAAGTGGACACAGGGCCGCTGGTCAGCGGTGGATCTCCGACACAACATAAACTGGCTCGAGCTGCGGGCTAGTCACCTAGCGTTAAGGCATTTTCACAGCAGCATAAAAGGCAGGCACGTACTGGTCCTGACGGACAACGTGACAGCCAAGGCCCACATAAACCGTCAGGGGGGCACACACTCTCGCTCGCTCTCGGCCGAGGCCCTCCTACTGGGGGCCTGGGCGGAACAAAATCTGGCCTCCATAAAGGCCGACCACATATCGGGGGAGGCAAACAACCAAGCAGATCTGTTGAGCAGATCAACAATAGATCACTCGGAGTGGCAACTACACCCGAGGATCTTCAGGGAGGTCTGTCACCGCTTCGGGCTTCCCCAGGTGGACCTTTTTGCCTCTCCTTCCAATGCCCACCTAACTCGCTTCTTCTCCCTATTCCCATCCAAGGGAGCAGAGCAGACGGACGCGTTACGGAGCCCATGGCCAAGGGGGCTCCTGTACGCGTTTCCACCCTTACCTCTCCTTCCGGCGGTAGTACGCAAGTTTCTGCGGGAAAGGGCCGAGGTAATCCTTGTGGCCCCTTATTGGCCAAGGAGACCTTGGTTCGCAGACTTGAGGAGTCTCTCCCGCACGAATCCATGGCGGATTCCTCCGGAGATGATCTCCCTCAAGCAGGGGGAGATCTCCCACCCAGAGCCACAATGGCTACAACTAGCCGTCTGGCTCTTGAACGGTCAATTTTAGCCAAGGGGGCTTGCTCACAGTGTGTAATTAGGGTCATACAGGCATCAAGGCGCCCCTCCACGAACCGTATCTACGAGGCCACGTGGAGAAGCTTCCAATCATGGTGCTCTAAACAGGAAGTGTTACTCGAAGGGATCACAAGTCCCAAGATCCTAGAATTTTTACTAGATGGCCTAGAGAGGGACCTCTCGCCAAACACACTGCGCAGGCAAATCGCCGCCCTCTCAACTATACTTTCTGCCAGCCCCGGTGAATCCTTGGGCAAGCATCCCTTACTACGATCCTTCCTCAAGGGGGCTGCAAACATCAGACCGCCAACCGTGCATAGGTATCCATCGTGGGAACTACCACGAGTACTACAAGCTCTTACCAGAGCGCCCTTCGAACCACTCCAAACATGTGACATTCGCTATCTGACCCATAAGGTAGCATTCTTGGTAGCCATCACGTCAGCTCGGCGGATATCCGAGTTAGCTTCTCTCTCAATGAGGAAGGACCTGTGCCTTTTTCACAGGGACAAGGTAGTCCTAAGAATAGACCCTTCATTCATTCCAAAGGTCAACTCCCTTTTTCACAGATCACAGGAAATAGTCCTACCAGACTTCTGTCCAAACCCAGCTCATCCCCTGGAACAACCATGGCACACCTTGGACGTACGCAGGGCACTAAGACATTACATTTCACGCACAGCGGAATTCCGACGCTCGGAAGCGCTTTTCATATCCTTCCACCCTGCTACTAGGGGCCGGAAGGTCTCGTCCTCTACCATCGGTAGGTGGATTAGGGCATGCATCATGGGGGCATACCAGGCGGGGTCCTTGCAAGTCCCCAAGCATATCACAGCCCATTCCACAAGGAGTGCTGCCACCTCAGCAGCATGGGCCATGCAGGCTTCTATTGAAGATGTATGCAGGGCAGCCACTTGGGCCTCGCCCTCTCCATTCATTCGTCATTACAAAATCGACAGGTACTCCTCTGCAGAGGCCTCCTTCGGTAGGAGGGTTCTCCAGCAGGTGCTAGACCAAAGTTGCACACGGGACCAGTCTATTCCCCAACCCAAGGGACAATAGGCTTGGGTATGTCCCACTGCGTGGATTATCCATCTCCAGTGCTGGAGAAGGGGCGTTGACTTACCTGAACGCCTTTTCTCAGCACGGAGATGGATAATCCACACCCACCCTTATAGACTAGAATAATAGGGTATATTTAGTGGAGCCAAAACGTCTTACTGTCAGTCAATGGCTGCGCTCGAGTCAAGACTAAGGATCATGGTCCAAGACGGGGCGTGGCAACTTTGGCTGACTGATCTGATTGGCCAGGAATACAGTCTCAACCCACTGCGTGGATTATCCATCTCCGTGCTGAGAAAAGGCGTTCAGGTAAGTCAACGCCCCTTCTGAAATATCCCAGGGCCCAGTATTTAAAATTTAAAAACTTAAAATATTGTTACATGTGTTAGCTTTTTGAATTCTGAGAAGCTATTAAGTTTCCTATTACTAATTTATTACTGTTTCCATTTAAGAGAAAGAGTGGATAAAATGCTGTAATCTTCTATAAAACTAGGAAGAACAAGATGAATTATCTCAAAATGAGAAGCTTAAGTTTTATGCATTAGTAGCTCTGCTGCCTGACATGATCATCAATGAGACACTATTTCCTGAGAAATCCATAATACAAAGAATTAGCATTATTACCAATTGAATTAATCAAATACTAGAAAGCAAATTAATCATGAATACAGCTTTCTCAATTCTGGGAGCCTACAGATTTATTGCTTTCCAGGACTGGGAGTTATTAGTGGCAACTTTGAGTTAATGGAAAATAATTATATGTTGTGTTGACATAGTTTTAAAAATACAGAGTTGAGCTATTCCTTAATTCTACAAGATATTGCTTTGTTACCTTTAATTAGGTGAGCAGTTGACTTCTTTGGTAATTTTTTTTAAATTAGGTTTGTAAAAGGTAAACTTTGTAAATTCACATAACTGTCTGCATTTCTTATGCAGGTTAAAGTTGTAAAGTTTTCTTATATGTGGACCATTAATAACTTCAGTTTCTGCCGAGAAGAAATGGGTGAAGTTTTAAAGAGTTCAACTTTTTCTTCAGGGCCAAATGATAAAATGAAATGGTAAGATAAATGCATTAATTTCCTTTTGCCTTAAATATAAGAGATTCCATGAACACATAATGTGTCAAGCTAGGATACAATACCTTTCTTCAAACATTAGAACAATTGACAGAAAAACTGTCAACTACTACCAGTCACAATGACAGTCAATACAGCTAAAGGCTGAAATATAAATTGTCATACATATTGTAACATATTGAAATATACTGTATGTCAGAATCCAATTATATTTCATCTTTAATTATCAAACATAGAAACTCCCAATTCTGCCTTCTCTGGATTCTGCCATAAGAGGGAGAAAAGGGGGAGAGCAAAGGGGCTTTATGGCCCTCACTTCCTTCAGCACACTTCAAAGGACTGAATGTTTGTTTATTGTGGCCTCTAAGCGTTAACATATCAAAGAAGAGTAATTGCCTTTCATGTAGTTATCTGAAGTCTCCATCCAGACGGAAGAAGAAAGGGGATGGAATTGTGATACTTGAAACTATCACTGGAAGGGGGGTTGATTGGGTGGGACTACTGGGGAACCCCTTAAAACCTTGAATGGGAGAGCTTGAAACCCAAGTCCTGTCTAGCATGCCTGCAACCATTTTCTCTTAATAAAGGATTCCTGTTGGAAGAATTATTCCAAGAGTTCTGTCTTCTTAAGATGCAAAGTGGGGTGGGTCCTCACACTGTAGTAATTTCCAGCCTTTTCTCTGATATGAATGCCAGGGAATTCGGCACACAAAAGAAAAAAGCAGGGGAGGGAAACTCCCCCTCCATATCCACGGCAACCAATCACAGTGCAGATTTCTTCACGCAGGAGCCAACACTCTCTAATCATCATCTATAACTGTGTGTTCCGGCTCATTGTACAACCCCATTGTTCCTGCTACTAAATTTAAATATCTTAACAGAAACACTGTGTGATCACTGAAAACATTTGGGGACCACTAAATTATGGGTTGGAAATACACACTTTTCCCTATCATACCATATGTGACACCTTGCCCCAACCCAACATTAAACAGTTAATATAAAAAATCATAATGTTCTTGATGGTGAAAATATTTTGAGATCACCAGATTGTCAAAGTTTTGATGTTTCTTCCTAAAATCTTGTAAAATTTGGTCTTTAATAGTGTAATGTGATGCAGGTTTGGCCAATAAATATTCATTTTTTGTGTTTGCAAATAAAAGTTATATTTATTGTGTTTAGGGACCACTGATGTAGTTTTGCATTTATATAAAACTAGCTTCTCATTTTTTCACTACTGAAACTCTGATAGGGTTCATATATCATGCTAAACCACATTTTGTTTAAACACAAATTGCTAAATAAACAAAAATAGGTGGTTACTTAGGCAAGTCTAAACCGGAGAAGCCATGTTAATTTAATGTAGCTCTCTGTGGCTTATTTAACTTTATGTGTAAACCAGGAATTCTTGTATGTTCTATTTTAAGTACTTGAATTAGTGTGGTATAAGAATGTTTTCATGTAATTCCCTTATTATGTAACATTGTACTTAATATTTTGATTATAATTCACTCCTTTTCTCCCTGAGTGTGTGATATAAGCATTCTTACTGAAAGCTTGAGATTATTGTTATACTGAGCATCTTGAGGTGAGATGCAAATTGAGTAGATCAGTAGTTATTATTTAAAGAGAAAAATATGCTTATATTTGGTTTTCCTTACAAAGCCGGTTTTTTTTAATTCATGTGTTTTGAATATACAGGTAATTCTCGGCTTACAACAGTTCATTTAGTGACCATTCAAAGTTACAATGGCATTGGAAAAAAGGATTATTTTTCACACTTACAACCATTGCAGCATCCCATGGTCACATGATCATTTGGTACCTGGCATGTATTTATGATGGTTGCAGTCTTCCAGGGTCATGTGATCACCTTTTGCAACCTTCTGACAAGTAAAGTCAACAGGGAAGCCAGATTTGCTTAACCATGCTACTAAGTTAACAACTGCAGTGATTCACTTAACAACTGTGGTAAGAAAGGTCGTAAAATGGGACAAAGCTCACTTAACAACTGTCTCCCTTAGCAACATAAATGTTGGGCTCAATTGATGTTATAAGTCGAGAACTACCTGTATTTACACACAGTCTCCATTGAGTAGCTTATAGAAATCACCATAGATTGTAATGAAGCTTTTTTAAAAAAGAAAATGAAAAAAGATGGGGATGGATTTTATCATTTTTTTCTGCACTTTATCCCACATTGTTTTAAAGAGTCCTGTAAACTTTTATGGTGAACCCAGGTGTTGACAGGAAAAAAAAACCAGATTTTTCCTTTTGTTAAGATATTTATCAGATGTGTTTTTTCTAAAGGAGCTTTCTACTTTATAAAATATTAAAATCTTGCCATTGAGGTAGGAGAGCAAGATTAGACTTGAAGATAAGTGGATAGCAGATGTGATACTAATCCACAATAGTGGAATATTTGAAGTTTGTAACTTTGAGGCCACACTGTTCAAAAATATAATTGTAAAATATCAGTCTAAAAGAGAACTATTTACAATTCCTTGTAAAGGACCTTAGTCTAGCAGATTTGAAACATATTACCCTGTAAGTCCTGACATAAATATGTCTAGCCAACGACAATTTTTATTGAGTGCTGATATATAACCCAGACTTCTTACATTCCAGGTGCCTGAGAGTAAACCCAAAAGGTTTAGATGATGAAAGCAAAGATTATCTTTCATTGTACTTACTGCTAGTTAGTTGTCCAAAAAGTGAAGTGAGAGCAAAATTTAAATTTTCTCTGTTAAATGCTAAAAGAGAAGAAACAAAGGCAATGGGTAAGTGCATTTTTAAAATTACTCTAATGTTGACTTTCAGTGTGAGAAAGAAATAATTGGACCTTTCCAAAGTTTGTCAAAAGGATGAATTAAACAGATATGTCAAACTCAAAGCCGGCGGGCAAGATCAGGCCCACACTGTGGTTAGATGTGGCCCATGGGGCCACCCTTGAGATGGCAAGGGATCGATCCCCACCACCCCTGCCCATCCCAGTCTGGCTGGGTGCACGCACAGGAGGCAGCAAGTGCGCGGGGGCTGGCACGCAGCTGACATGATGAGCACCATCTTGCCCCACAGGCTGGCCGTGTTACCTCACCAGGTGGCTGCCACAAAGTAGAGCAGCGTGTAGAGCCCTAGCAGCCACACCTGCCACCACCAACTCCATGGCCTGCTCACCAGCCCAGCCTCACCCACTGGTCCGGCAGGCCACGAGTGCTTCCCTTTCACCGGGATGTCTCCTGCCCCGCCTCTCACCCCGCCCCCACATGGGAAAGCCACAGACACCAGCAGCACTGCCACTCTCTTACCCTCCCCTCATCCCTTCCTGGGAAGGAAGGAAGGAAGGAAGGAAGGAAGGAAGGAAGGAAGGAAGGAAGGAAGGAAGGAAGGAGGGAGGGAGGGAGGGAGGGAGGGAGGGAGGGAGGTTGGAATGAGAGGGTATATCTGAGGGAAGTCCTGCCTTATTTATTTCATGTTTATGGCAAATCCATCCTTTCAAAAAAGGTTGTATACTCTAGCTTTCTATAGAATTATTTAATACTTAGCCTTCCTCCCCCCCTCCCTCCCTCCCTCCCTCATTATAAACTCTACTTTGCAATAGCTGTCTCAAGTTTTTAAACTGATGTTTGTCTGTTTGACAGTACAGGGAATTTGTTTATTTAAATTCTGTGTTCCATTTTTTTTAAAAAAAACATTCACTTTGCAGATATGATTGGGAAAATATGATGATGACGCTGCCTGTAAAGCTTCTCACAGAAAAAGCTGCTAACATCTGTAATTGCCATTTAATGAATATTTGTAGGCTCGGTCAGTTTGTGATTACTGAGGTGGCTAAACAATTGGCTCTTTGATGTGTCTTACGTGGGGTGTTGTAGCAACCTGCTTCTGCATTCAAATCAAAGGACAGAATGAGGTCTCAGGTAAGCTAGGCAGCCTGCCATCTGGGTTAAATGAGGCCTCATTCTGTCCTTTGATTTGTGTGCTGTTGATGGACTTTTTTTATTTCTCTCTCCTGATTCTTAAAATATACCAGTATAAATCAGTGGTGTTGACATATTGTGTCCCGTGATGGGCATATTGGGCTATTTGAAAGACTTTTTGGTGGCTCATGAGTCTACACAGTGGATACATTTACTGCTCTAGATTCAGTTCATTCTCCTATGTATTAAAATAACAATTTCACAATCAAGAGTCTTTCCTTACTGAGCTTAGCTTCTCTAGAATTGGCTCCCACCAGAATTCCATGGGTTACTGGTGGGTGATAAATAACTTTACTGCTATTTTAACTATCATTAACAGCAATATTTTTCTTTCTAATCTAGTGTTCCTCCACTTGACACCTTCCAGGGTTTGGGTACCCAGGCTAGGATTGTGAGAGCTGATCTCCAGTTTGATTGGAGAACAGCAGGGTAGAAAAGCCTGCAAAACCTTTGTAAAATGACTGTGTACAATATGTTTTCTAGGTAACATGTTCATTATCTGGCTAGTCAACATCCAAATATTACCAAATACTTTAAGATTACAGATACTCCTTGGCTTATATCACTTCATTTAGTGACCATTCAAAGTTACAGCAATACTGAAAAAAATGACTTGTGTCTGTGTTTCACATTTGTGACTATTGTAGCATGATCAAAATTCAGATATGTGGCAACTGACTCATATGTATGACGGTAGCAGTGTCCTGGGGTTATGTGATCACCTTTGGAGACCTTCTAACAAGCCAAATCAAGGGGGAAGCCAGATTCACTTAACAACCGTGCTACAACTGCAATGATTCACTTAACCACTGTGGCAAGAAAAGTCATAAAATGGAGCAAAACTCACTTAACTGTCTCACTTAGCAACAGACATTTTGGGCTCAATTATGATTGAAAGTCAAGGACTACCTATATTTTTAAAAGCCCCCCTGGGTCTTTATAACCAAAATATTTACCTCTATATTTTATTTCTGCGTGGTTGGCAATTGTATCGAATGACGGGTAATTTTATTAAACTATGTCCAATGCACAGAAAGTGAGGCAGTTTTTCAGCCCAAAATGTATTCATGGATACATAGATTGCTATTAATAATATAATGACTTCAACTCAGTAGGAACCTTGGATTTCATTTCTCATCTGTAATTATTTTAAAATGTCTTTTAATTGAATGTACTCCTGTTTTATTTATTTACTACTAGAAAGCCAAAGAGCATATCGATTTGTTCAAGGCAAGGACTGGGGTTTTAAAAAATTCATTCGAAGAGACTTTTTACTTGAGGAAACTAATGGTCTTTTACCAGATGATAAACTTACGCTATTTTGTGAGGTAGGTAATCAATCTGTGCTTTTTAAAATAGAATATTGGTTTCCATGGCTATGAATGAGAAATGAGGAGAGCTTTAAATGTTAAGTTTATCCCTTCATATTAAAGAAACACCCTGATCAAAGGTTTGAGCTTAATGGTTTTCTTATGTATTTGATGTAAGATCCATTTTCTATAAATAAGTTGCCCATTAGACACATTGCTATTTAGCACAAAATGAAAAAAAGCCTGAGGAATACTTCTATGATGTTTGTCCATCTGTCTGTCAATCAATCACAGGAGTATTCCAACTTCCACTCCATCCTCATGAGACTATATAATGTTTGCATGCTTCTAATTGACCAGAACTGACCAGAACTTTGGATGCAAAGTCTTGAAAGGCAAAATAATTGATTCCATAATGAATACTGTGTGATGATCATGGTGATCCTGGATCTTTCTTGATTAGCTTACCTACCAAGAAAACAGACAGGAACAGTTGTGGAATAAGTTTTAAGAAGATGGAATTTCTAAATCACAAGTTTGATGTGTTAGAATTAGTAATTGCTCAGTGAAACTAACAAAATTGCTTTTCTCGAAACAGTTGTGTTTTTTCATTACATTGATGATGCCGCCATGACATTAGATATTTAAAAATTCTTCTGACATTCTTCAGATTTAAATCTGTTAACAATATTACAAATTAAAGCAATTTTTCTTAACAATTAATTTAAAATTAAATCAGATGCTCTGATAAAATAAATCCTTGGCTTAAATCAATAAATCACTGTTAATTAGGTCAGTAACCTAAAATGTCTTAGTAAAACCAGAAAGACTGTTTGTGGTGTTTCTAAATGGAAACTAGTGAAAAAGGTTATGATCTTAGTATGGTGAGTGTTAAATATACTTTGGGTGGTTATCTCTGCTGCCGTGGACTGATTAGTGGCTTAGGAAGATGATAGATGCTGTAACTGCTAATAAGTTTGCTTTGATCTTTGTATTTACAAGAAACATGTGCAAAAATTTCTTGGCAAGCTTACAAGTTAATTATGTGCCATTATATTGTGCATGAAGAATAATGGAAATGTGGCCCTTGAGACTAAATGGTACAAATGTACTGCATCTTATTTTAGTTAGACAGACAGGCTAAATTAGCTGCGTGATGCATTTGTTATGAATACAATTATTGCATTGACAAGTGGGTGTAACAAGCCTGAATCTGAAAGGATTCTCATGTTATAAAATATTCCTGAATCAAAAGAGTTCTGCTGCCAACCAATCTTGTTAGAAGCAAATGTTTAATGTGCGTGCATCAGATAAAGTCTGTTGTATTGCAGTGGTTTTGATGCATTGATTCAGGAGCATCCAGTCTTGCTCTTTGTTTTCTTAACTCCTTTAGGCGCTTCAGTTATTGCTTGCAAACTGAACATACTTAGTTTTAAAATACAAGTAGTCCTCACTTAATGATGACTTGTTCAGCAACTGTTCAAAGTTACTACAGTGCTAAACAAGGAGACTTATGACCAGTCCTCATATTTGTGTGTGTCGCAGCATCCCCATGGTCACATGATTGTAACTTGGAAACTTGGCAACCAACTTAACAATTACATTGATTGCAGCATCCTGCACTTATGTAATCATTGTTTGCAACCTTCATTGTGAGCTTCTGACAAGCAAAGTTAATGGGAAAGCTGGTAGGAGGTTGCAACTGGTAATCATGTGAGTTGCATTTAACAATCACACAGGATTCACTTAATGAAGACAGCCAGAACTGCTGCAACTACTGTAGGTCGGTGCAGTTACATGACTCATACTTTACAACTGTGTCATTTAGCAATGAAGTTGCTAGTCCCCATTAAGTGAGGATTACCAATAGGGAAGGTCTATAGCTCCTCATTTTCACTATTGAGATGGTTCTATGTTGCTGGGTCTTCTTGACAATCTGGTTTCTATTGCAACTTTGGCAAATTGTGGGGAGGAGAATAGCAGGGACCCCAGAAGAAGAGCATTAATTTTCATTTCCAACAACTCAAATGAATGCAGATTATTGAAGGCAGAGAGGCTTTGTGTGTGCACAGATGTGTGTAAATGTGTGCATTTGATGGAAATCTGAATGCACATGCATGCAGGTAATTTTTGGCTTATTACCACTTAATGACCGTTCGAAGTTACAACAAGTTACTTACACCCATCTTTGAAGTTATGACTGTTGCCCCACCTCTTCCCAAGGTCACATGATCACATTTTGGGTGCTTGACAACTCCTTTTGTCTTGTATTAACTTAAAATACCTTGCTTCATCTGCATACAGTATAATAAGACATTAGCTGGGACAGGAATTCTAGCCCAGCATCCTTCTATGTTGATCAGAGCTGCTGGACGATGTAATTCAGCAACTATAGGTTTCCTACTCTTCAGTTGCACAACCCTGTCTGGTCTGTCTTATAAAAATATCTATTCTAGAAACTTGATTTCTAACTTACGCTTAATTTATACTTAAATACTTTCAGTTCCATTCTGGCTTTGAATCTGATACAACAGGGGTCTCCAACCTACGGGCCACTAACGGGCTGTGAACTATTCAAAAACGGGCTGCCCAAAGCGGCGTTGAACATGCGTCCATCCTCCTTTGTGTGAACAGCGGGCAAGTGCTTGCATGCATGCTCCCTTTACATAAGAGGTGGGCACGGGTGCAAGCTGCTTGCACAAGTGGAGCTGCGCGCATATGCACATTTGCCTGCCACTCCGGCAAAACCATCCCCACTCTCACGCCGGTCCATAAAGCCGGAAAGGTTGGGGAAATTCTGTGATACAAGATAAAACAATTATATTGTGTATAATTGTTGTTAGGTTTCATTAGGACCAGATTTCAAAGAACAACCTGTTAGAAATGTTCATCTCTTGCTTTTATTTAATGTGCTGATAGTACAATACATGTTGAGTTGTATTTATCGCATTGGTTTTTGGTGTATTTTATTTTCCTAGCTAAATATCATGATTTTGGGAGTTGCCTAATGTATGCATTATTGCCTTATGAGAGCCTAATCATATAGTGATTGATGCATTATTTACTGTTTTGATTAGGTAAGCGTGGTCCAAGACTCAGTAAATATATCAGGACTGTCCAGTACAAACACCTTAAAAGTACCCGAATGTCGACTAGCTGAAGATTTAGGCAACCTCTGGGAAACCTCAAGATTCACAGATTGCAGCTTTTATATAGGAGGGCAAGAGTTCAAAGCTCATAAATCTATCCTTGCAGGTATGTTTTACTTCTGTCTTGTTTCATAGTTTTTGTTACAATCTTGAACTATTATTAACATGCAGGTCTCTTCCCACAGCTCGTTCACCTGTTTTTAATGCCATGTTTGAACATGAAATGGAGGAAAGCAAAAAGGTGAGCGGAGTGCTGCTTTCATTTCTGTGGAATGATGTCCCAAAGCACCTTACCTTTGAATCAGCATAGGGTGACAGAAACCAATCAGTCAGTTAAATCAGCAGGCCCTAACCTGTCTGGCACCAGGGACCAGTTTTGGAAGAAAAATAGTTTTCCAAGGACCAGGGGACAGGGCAACCTAGATCTCACGCATGAACAGATGAAGCTTCGCTCGCTTACCCACTGCTTGCATGGCCCAATTCCTAACAGGCCACGGACTGGTAACTCAGAGGTCGGGGGGCTTGGGTTAATTTAAAAAAACCTTATGGGCCAAATAGTATTTCACAATTTATTTGAACAAAACATTTAAAAATATAAGACTGTAGGAAGTGTTGCAAAAATGTGACCTGTAGAATAAAATAAAAGTGCTTTGGGGATATTGTGGTATTCATTTGCAGGTAGGCTAATAGATCACATGTAGAGCCTTGGAGGATATTGTATAAGATTGGCTTTTCTGGATTGAATATGCCAATCTAGGATATGGAAAGCATGGGTTGTCTGTCAAAACTATCCTGACCCCTGTCTATGGAAAGTCAATCATCCAGGCCATGGTTATCCCAAAGGTGCTTTTCAAGAGGCAACTTGGGTTTTTTCCTTAAAAACGTTTTGCTTCTCATCCAAGGACCTTCTTCAGTTCTGAAGAAGCTTCTTGGATGAGAAGCGAAACATTTTCAAGGAAAAAAAACCAATACTTTTCAGTTGCTTTTGGAAGAGCATCTTTGGGATATCCTGACTCCTACTTGGTTATGAAGAAATAATTGCTCCACAAGAATAAAATTGTTTTCATAGTCCCTCTGTATTGTTGCCTCTAATGAACTGCTTTCCCAAAGGACCTCAGCTGGTACTATCGCGGGTTTTTTATTTTTTACTCATTTCTTTGGCCAGGCATTGTCAAGCCTTCAGCGGCAATTGTCTTATAACATTCTTTAAATTTAAAGCCAGCACTTTGCTCGAAGCCTGAAACAGATTTGAAAGTATAGAAAGTGCAATGTTGGAACCACCTGTAAGGTAGGAAGAGGAGTATGAGGATTTTGCAAATAAGCTCTAGTTCTTTTGACTCATTTATTTTTTTTACTTCTTTGATTTTTTTATTTGAATCCAAATGGAGCACTGTAACAACTTCTAGAGTTCTATTGGATTTCATAGAAAAAATGTCACTGCCTGAGATTGAAGGAGCTTGACAATAGGTTTAGTTAAAGTTATCAACAAGTATAATGGAGACCTAATGTGTTTTGTAGCCGCATTGCTTTAGGTTAAGTGGTTTATAATGCTTTAATTCAAAATTATAACAATTTTTTTCTGATTTGTGTAACAGAATTGCGTAGAAATAAATGATGTAGATCCTGATGTATTTAAAGAGATGATGAGATTCATTTATACAGGCAAGGCTCCAAATCTTGACAAAATGGCTGACAGCTTGTTGGCGGCAGCAGATAAAGTAAGTAAAGAAAAACTATAGAAGGGCTTTACTATTTGTTTTAACAAAATGTAGAAAGAGTATGTTTTAACATTTTCCTACAGTCAGGAATGCTACCAATACACTGAGTAAAAAAAGATACAGAAATTATGTAAACATGTTTTATACTATTAGTGAAAAACTGTTATCCATTATTTTAGGCAGTGTTTTGGAGAACCAAGGTGAATAACCACCCAGACATATAGTTGTCTATTTAGAAAGAAGGAAGAATTTTTCAGACCTCCTATTGCCATAAATTCCTCTTTCTATGGTCTCACATTAGCAGACTAGAAAAATAAAATTTATAGATGGGATTAATATTTTTATTGGTGTTTCAAATTTGGAGAATTAACATGCTTTAATAACTAATAATGGATTGATATACTTGCCAGATATGTAGCCCTGGGAATTATTGTTCCTAATGCCAGTTCATTGAGAATAGAGCAATACATCCTCTATCATTCATATAGTTCGTTGTGAGGGATTAATAATTTCATAGTTTCAATCAGGCATTTGTATATTAGAGATGTCTGCTTTTCTGACTGAAGCAGCATCGAATATGCACAAACCATTTTTCCCCTCTGGTCAGTATGCACTTGAACGGCTGAAGATCATGTGTGAAGAAGCTCTGTGTAGTAACCTCTCAGTAGAAAATGTGGCAGACATTCTGATTCTCGCAGATTTGCACAGTGCAGAACAGTTGAAAGCACAAGCAATAGATTTCATTAACAGGTATGCGATTTGTTTCCTTGAAAAATCTTTCTCCTTTGAAGGGAATACTTCAGAGAAATAATATTTGAGTATCTTCTCATGCACAGGTGCAGTGTTCTTAGACAGCTTGGCTGTAAAGATGGAAAAAACTGGAACAACAGGTATGTAGTTTAATCTCACTTAAGCATTGTCTGTAATCTAGCTGTGTGTTGTCTTGATTTCAAGAGAGAGGAAGTGGAATAAAGAGTGAGACTCAATGTTAAAATCAGACATATAACTCTTGAAGGGTGCTCTCCATATTTTCATTACAAATTTTTCCTACTTTATGTTTGTTGTATTTTAGTCTTTTCCCAGGTGGGGTTACATATCTATTTTATATTTGGATATTTTGTAAACTTGATCAGGAAGCCAACTAAACATAAATTGATAATATGGCTTTGGAATTAATGGGAAATCCATCTTAGCTCAAATATAAAATGCAGTATTGAATGAAATACAGAAGGGGTCCCTCTCCTAGTCCCTTCCCCTAAATATTGTCATTTGATGGGAGATTTGCCAGGCCTCCTCCCTTTTAGCCTTCAGTAAGGCTTTGAAGACTTGTTTTTCCCCCCTAAGCATTGGGAACTTAGATGATGGCACGTTAGCATAGATAGGCAACAGGTTTTTGCTGCTTTTAATGTTTTCATGTGTTTAGTTTTATAGTTTTAATACGGCTTTACATATTTTAATTTTTGATTGGGAGCCGCCCAGAATTGTATGAAAGATGGGCAACTATATAAATGTTTTAAATAAATAGAATAGAATAGAATAGAATAGAATAGAATAGAATAGAATAGAATAGAATAGAATAGAATAGAATAGAATAGAATAGAATAGAATAGAATAGAATAGAATAGCTTTGTAATTCCTACTCAGAACAAGAGAGGGATTTGCTGAAATATCAAGCAGGGTTTCCCAGCCTTTCAGGTACTGAAAAGTAACTTTTGCAAGCCTTGATTATGCAAGTTGGCTTTGGTAATCCCTGACTAAAATTAAAAAAAAAAGTGTTTTCATTTTGGTTCCTTATCTTCCTGATATCTCCACTTGGAAGTATGTTTTGTTCATCTTAATGTAGCTTGACGTTTGAGTAGACATGCCTGTAGTATCTTGCAAATCTTCTCAGCCTATGTTTTGTGCATCTTTTTTCTTTACAGCCAAGCCACAGACATAACGGAAACCGCAGGATGGAAATCGATGATCCACTCCCATCCCCACTTAGTTGCTGAGGCCTTTCGGGCTCTGGCCTCTGCACAGTGTCCGCAGTTTGGCATTCCGCGCAAACGGCTAAAACAGTCATGAAATCTTCCATGAACTCTCGGGAACTAATGCCTCCTCGTCCATATCCAGAAGGGGGTTTTGCAAACCATCTGCTCGAATATGTGACCCTTCTCTGCAGAACAGAACCAGAAAGCTTTTAAAGAACGGATAAATATATGGTTTAATAATCAGCTTTAAATCAGACTGATAATTCTCCAGTTCACTGAAAGGCCTTAACGTCAACTATTCTAGTTCATTTGTGATTTTCCTGGTTTTTTTGTTTTTTAAATGGTGCCTTGTCGTTTTTGACTCGGCTTTGTAGGATTGCACTAGCTCCATAAGGCAGTAATGCTGATCAACAAAAAGCGTTTTCAAAAGAATCTTCTTCTCCTTTCCTTTTTTTTAAAAAAAAAAATCCCAAATGAAGATTATCAGTTGGTCTTATGGTAACTGGATTTCAACTAGCCCCCTGTTAAAAGCACTTGAACTGGGGGCAAACATACGCTCCAGTCCAAAATATTATATTTAGGATGCATCTGCCTATCTTCAGAGAGTGCTGTCAGGCATGCGGTGGCAATATACTACTCTGAATATAATTTATTTTTCATTGGTTCAGGTGACTGAGGGAAATATGCAATGTTTTGGCTCAGAAATGTATTTTACTAGTATTTATAAATGCTTACTATGTGAGTGTGCCCATCAGTGAAAAAAAATATATAGTTTTTTTTTTTTTGGCCCATGTTGCTTTATAATCCATTGTTCTTTTACCTTGTACTGAACCAGAGCGAGAGTTAGTACGGAGAGGATATAAGGGATATGTGCTGTGGAAGAAATGGTTATTTCTCAAATAGAATACATGGAAGGTTGAGGATGCTTAGGAGCGACCAAATGTTGATTTCAGAAATGGGCCAAAATGGAATCTCAGTATGCACTTTTAATGTGTAACTTTTGTATGTTGTGTGGTACATATATATTTTGGTTTTGATAAATATGGTACAGTACTTGTGGCCTAACTTTTGAAATACATTAAGATGCCCACAGCCACATGGGATTTAGTTTTGTTACTGCAAACAAGGAGCGCATGACTTAGAGATGCTGATTTTAACTTAATATCTTCAAATGTTCATGTTAGAACCCATTCTGTTTTCACACTTTGGATAGGCTTAGCTCTGTTTCCTTAGTGTGTGAACGCACAAGCCTACTCTCTAGTGGAAATTGCACAGACACACACTTAGCAGGAAGAATAGAAGTCTGAAATGTCAGTATTTATAAGCACTGACCTGCTCTTTTTAGCCTTCATTATTGTATTAGCATTGTGGATGGTATTGAAATTCTGCCTAATGTGAAAAGGATCTTATAAACAACCTTGTCAATTGCTTGTAATGGAGAAAGGATTTTTAATTATTACTCTAATTATTGTTACTATTCAAAATTTAGCTTTAATGCCAATACTTTTGGTGTGTGTATTAGCATTGTTTACAATTGGAGGGATTTCTCTGCAACATGCACATTAGAAATGTTTTATTATCATGGATTTACCTTAATAATGGTGATGTGATATATCTGTTTTGTGGGGAAAATTGTATTGAATCATAAGTAAAGGGAATTTCCCGTGCTTTTGCATAAAAGGTTTTAGGTAGCCCATTTGACTGACATGCTCAATTAATGAAGGTTTCCTTAGTTTTTCAAAAGATATTCCCTCTGTTTTCAGCAAGGAAGCATTAATTCAAAGATTTATTCTGAAAGATTATTATTCTGAATATATGTAAAGAACAGTAGGGAGCAAAAAAAAAGTACTTCCAAACCAATACTAAAACTTGAAACAAATCCCCATCCCTCAACTCTTTCTTTCAGAGGAAAGGTCAGTGCAGAATTTGAACATGCATCCTTGAAGCGCCGTTAAAAGGACTATTTTAGATGCACTTCTGTGGTTTCAATGGGCCTGAACATTACTCAGTGAACCAAAGTGGTACAGCAGTGTTCTATCCAGAGAGGTGTTATAGTTTGTAATATTTCTAGGAAGTTTCTGTTTATCTAAATTAAGATCATGTACAGGTAGGTGTTCTTACCAGTGAAAGTAAAAGAATGTAACGTCCCGCAGTAATAATAGAAGATTTTGCTGCACGGTAAACAACATATTCATATAAGCAACTTTGCATTTTGAATGTTGCAGCTATAATATAAAAGTGACTTGAATATTTAATAGAGTAATTGTCCATTTCAGCTTCTTCTGATAGTATTTGATACAGCAGTCAAGAAGAACATCTTAAACATTTTAAAAATCTTCATAGCACACTTTGTACCAAAAATATCAAGCACTGTGTGATAAGAATGAAATACTTGTTTAAAGGCATCTTATAAAAAATTACAAGACGTTGCCATAGATGACCATAATAGCCAATCGTATGAATTGATCTACAGTAATATATTGTTTTACTTGTTGGCTACAGCAAAGAGTAAAATTAGTTATTTTCTATGGATATGCTAATCCATCTTTATTTTCTCAAGGAACCACATTCAGTGTTTGCATTTTTCCAAAAGAGCTGACAAGAACAATCTGTATTTTCCATGTTTCTGTACCTACTGGCTGAAATCTGGAAAGTTTGTGAGGATGGAGAAGCCCACCCCCTATCTCCAGATTTTTAAGTCAAATATCACACTGCTGTGTTTGGCTTGCCTGTTCTACTCCTCTCCATCGGCCTTCAGTATCAGACCTCTTTCCCTGACCCCAAAGAGAGCAGCCTGCATGTGTTGTGTTATGGTGTATGAGTTTTGTAAGATTTGTTTTCTGAAACATGGGACTTGGATTTCTGCTAAAAATGATAGAGTTACCATTTACATTACTTATGTCGATGTTTTTCAATGAAGGAAGCCTCAGTAACTCATCTAGATTTTGGCAGTCCATTTACTGCACGCTGACATATAGTGGCCGGTGGCTTTTTGAAATGCAAGCTGATGAAATGAAAAAAAAAATGGAAAGTTATGGGAGAAAAATCTAGACAGAAAGACTGATATAGAAATCATGAACATTGTTTCTGACCTGCTCATCACAGTTGTTCATTTCAAAAACTGGACATGCCAAATATTTTTTTAAAGACACACTTATCTCTTGTAACCAATTGCAGGTTGAAAACAGCTCTGGATATCCTAGAAAGGGGATTATTAAGATGAGGCATAGCTAAGGTATGCGTTGCTGCTTTTGTTTTGTAATTCCTTGATTTAAGTATGGCAATGTGATCAGTAATGGCTATTTGAGAGTAATTGGCAAGGCACTGATGGCTCTATTATGAAGGAGTTCCTTCACGTTCAAAGATAGACATTTTTGTCTAATTCCTACAGAAGATATTAGGATAACTAGTGGGGCATGCTTGGTTTTAAGGCTATAAAAGATTTCTTAAACCAATTGATGTGTAGCCCAAATTTAATTTTTATTGACTGGATTGATCAGAATCCTTCCTATGGACTCTCATTAGTTTCAGCACATAGTACAGTTGCGTTGATTTTCTTGCTGTTTTGCTTGCAGCAAGTGGACTATTTCTGAAATGGATGCACATTATTTTTATCAGTGTTTGTTGTGGTTGCGTTTATCATGCTCTTGTAGTCTAGTTTATGCTGGATTTTGATATGTCCCAATGAAGGTATATTTTTGAGTCCTGTTTTAGAATTGAAAGATTGAAAGAATTCAAGCCTGTGCTTAATTGGAAATTATCCACATTACCTATCATGTTAAGACACTTGCATCAAACCATCCAGCCTTTTATATCTGCCTGATGTTAACAGTGAAATACTTCAGTGAGATACTTTTTGTACCTTGTTGCTGAAAATATTTTTGCATTTCAGGACATCAAGTTACAATAAAGTTGTTACTTATAAAGAAATATGTGCACATTGATGTCTTTGGGATATTGACTTTGCTATAATTCAGACTCCCTTAAGAGAGATAAAATGGGCACAACTTTATAGAGGTTGTACTCATCATGTTGTTTCAAGTTAGAGAAACCTTTCCAGAAGATGCAATATTTTACTTTCCTGTTTGTGCTGTGTTTTTTTTTTTTTAATTTCAGAAGAAAAAAAACCCAGCCTATTCATGACAATTTCTTCACAGTTAACTTCCAGTTAGTGGAATTTCCTTCTAAAGGAATTAGGTCATCATTGCTGTCCCAAAGATGCTTTTTCACAAGGCAACTGGACTGAGAATCTCCATAGACAGTCACCATTGCTGTGTTTTTTTTTTTATTTATGGTAAAATTTTCAGCATAAAGATAATCTAAAGCAAGCTGGGACAGAATCTTATGAACCAGCCACTGATTTCATCACATGATTTGCTATAGGTTGCAGAAAATAAAAGATTGACAAAATTTCACTCAGGTGTTAGGAAAAGGTTTTATTTCCATGCTTCTTTCTGTGCCTGCAGGAAGAGACCCTTTTATTATAAAGAGCAGCAGCTGCTCCCTCCTCAAAAAGGAAGATTCAGTTGTGTATGTGAGTGTGTGTATACATGTACATAAACATATATATCTATATTATCTACCACCACCTTGTTTTTATAAATACCTCAAGGCAGCCAGCATACCTAATACGCCCTCCTATTTCCCTCAGAACAACAATCCTGTGACTGGCCCAAAGTCACCCAGCTGGTTTTCATATCTGGGGGGGGGGGACTAGAACTCGCCGCCTGTCAGTTTCTAGCCTGGTGCTTTAACCACCAAGCCAAAGTGATTCTAAATAGTGTTAGTTTGGCAAAATTCTGTGTATTAGCCAGCATGATTGGCTGAAGAATTCTGAGAGTTAAAAGTCCACAAGTGTTAAAAATTGCTAAAGTTGGAGAACACTGGTTTAAACAAAGACTAGAACTTGACTGGATTTTCACTGTCATCTTGGCTTGGGTCTGTCTTCTGTGAATGGTAGACGGCCTTCCATTTCTTGAAGGGTAATTATGGATCCAAGGCATTATTTGTTCATGCAAAATTCTTGGGTAGCATGCTTTAAAGCAGGATCTGTGGCATTTTTCAAGCATGTTATGGGCATTCTGAAAATATGGGCAGCCATGTTGAGCTTTCTGAATAGAATTATGCAAAGTCTCAAAAAAGTGCTTTCAGTTCTGGAATGGCATCCAGGGAAACTTTTTAGGATAGTTTTATTTTTGATACTTAGAATAACCTCTTTAACTACTGAAAACAAAAAGAAGACCCTCCCAAGTTTTGAAAGCAATTATTTAAAGAGGATTTAAATTATAGTTAAGGGGAAGAAAGAGAGAAACTATTTTCCAGTGCTAATAACAGACTCCTATTTTTGACAAGCTGACAGAATTAGAGAATTGAAACTTGATGAATCTTATTTTCTTTTTCCTGTCATGTAGTTCAATTTTCCCAAATTATTTCTCTAATTAGGTCTAGTGTTTTTGTGAAGGAAGGCCTAATGATAATTAATACATTCTTTTAATTTGCATATTCAAGCTCTGGCGAATCTAAAATATGCAGATTTGTTGTCAGGGCGAGTCAAACTTCCTTGGTGGGATAAATGGTTGAAATGCACATTTCCCAGATAATGTTCATTATTGATAAGGATTTTCAAACGCAACCTTTTCCCTCAGGTAAATCTGTTCTCTTAATGAGCAGCTTATTTGGGATTGAACCTATTGAACCTCTTTAATAGCTTATTATAAGGGACTCACCCACTAAGTGAGTTTATTTCTTTAAGGCAATAAATGGGAGCTTGTACCTATAAATTATCTCCACCTCAGAGAACTTTATCCATGTGTTTGTTATCATGGGTTTGGAGTGAAATTTAGTGGAAGGACTATTCTATTTTTCCATTTTTTCCCCCACTATAAGCTCTTCCTCCCCATTAAAAATCACCCATTCTTCATGTATCTTTTGAAGCCAAAAAACTCAGAGCTGCACTATTGGTCCCACTTCTCTCAAACGCATGTTTTTGTTCTGAGGTAAAATTAATTCTCACTCAAGTTGAGTTTTATTCCTGGTGACTTTGTGTACTATAATATGTCATTCTTTTGGCAACATTATAGAAGGGATGTGCCATTGCTCTCTTCTAGGATTTTTCTTGTTTCCTTCCAGCCTACTCTATAGCTATAGGCTCTCCTTGTGGTCTTCTATCCAAGAAACAACCAGATCCAAGCCTACTTGGTGTTTTGTTTTTTTCTGAGATCAGCCGAGTGAGGCTAAGTGGGCCATGTAAATATCAATAATTACTTCAATTTTTTATTTTATGAACCATAACCCTAAAACATGTAACTCCCACTCTCTGTGAGCCCTCCAAAATCTCCCAACTGCACTGCTAAATTTTTAGAGTGTCCTTTTTCCATTTTGGTAATAAAAAGTCCAGGATAATATAATAAGCAGAATAAAAGAGAAAGAAGATTACATCATATAAAGACCTGCAAATAGAACAACTGTGGCAAAGGAAAGCAAAGATAGTGCCAATAGTAATAGGTGCCTTTGGTGCTATCCCAAAACATCTGGAGCACCACTTGAACACTATCAACACTGACAAAGTCACCATCAGTCAATTGCAAAAGATGCCTTTATTCAGAACAGATTACATTCTGTGACGATATTTATAACCCCATCCACATTTGCCTATCTCAGGACCTTGGGAAGAATTTGATAGGTGGACAAATATGCCAAATCCAGTCTGAACATCTGGTTGACTGTGTGATGAATGTTCTAAGTATGGTTGTACAATCTTGAGCCACAGGTAACTGATCGAACTGAAACCACTTTACAGGTCTTTTTGTTCCAACCAGTGAATAAACAGAACTTCTCATGCTAGAAGCTGGACTGAACATCAGGGAGGCTGATCCTTCTGAATAGTTTTAAGATTAACTCACAGAGTATTTGTCAAGCACGCTCCTTTGTATAAGTGTAGACCCTGTTTGGTATTAAAAAGCTATTGTCACCTTTTGTTTGTCATTGGAAAGACAAAACATCTGGTCTGGGGACTGGGCAAAAAAGCAGTCATTTCCATCAGCTGAATCATACCAACAATAGGAATGCTATCAGCTCTGCAAGGACAGACTTTGCCACTGCTGTACAAAGAGAGCAATTATGAGAGCCAGTGTGTGTAATTTTGCTAATGCTACCTGACTTCATGCTTCCAAACAGCAATAATCAAATTTATTTGCGATGTGTGTTGCAGAGAATGCAAATGGAACACTCCACTGAGCACTTGTGAATGGTAAATAGAGCATGAAATTATTTTCTCACAATAGTTCTACAATATGTACATTCCTCCCACCCCACCCAATTTTGCCTCATATTTATACCAGCATTGTGCTGTGGGAAGACTGGAAATTAGTGAGACAAGGATAGTTAATGGAAAAAAGATCAAGCGGAAAGTCCTTTTGGACAAGTGGATTCACTATAGAAAGAAAGTAGAGCTAGTGAAATCCTGGTGAAAACAGCTGGGCAAGATATGTATTCCAATGGAACATAAAGGCTCTGAACAGTAATCTGTGGCTGCAAATACAGATTCCTCAAAATAGAGGTGTCAGGATATTGGGAAGAGACATATAGTTGCATATGTAAACAGTTTTGCATGTTGGAATATGCAGGTCTTTGGTTGTTCGGGTTCGGGAAGATGACGAATGGGACTTTGTCGAAGCGTCGCCAAGATACTTCCAATTTTACGCGGGAGAAAACCCGAACAACCAAAGACCTGCATACAGATACCCGCGAAAACCTCAGAAAACATATATATATATAACGACTTTGGACATTACGGTCCAAAGTCGTTCGCCCCAAGGACCCACTCCCTGCCATGGATAGATCAGCAGTAATCTATAAAATCAATTGCAAGAACTGCGATGGCAACTATGTGGGTGAAACAGCTAAGCGTTTAAGATCTCGCGTGCATGAACATCAGTTAGCTATAAGAAGGGGCGAGCAGCATTCTCAATTGTGGATGCATATGGCACAACATGGCCACCAGTTTGACTTTGTGAATGTTTGCATTATGTCTGAGGATGCCACTAAGGGAGGCCGGCTATTGAAAGAGGCGTGGTATTCCAACAAAGATGCGGTTAATCGTCACATTGACTTACATCCAGCTCAACAAGCATTGAGGAAATGGGATTTTAAACACCATGCCAATTATTATAAGCGGCCTGAACAATGCTTGCACAGCTGTAAACGTGACGGGATACCTGGCCTCCATCCTGAACAGATAGATGGAACTTTGGCCAACCCTCTACACTCCAGGGACACCCCAGTTTCGCCCGATCAACACCAATACCACTCTAATGAACGTCTGAGGAGGCTACCACTGTCAAGCACACGTAATCATCCACCGATGGAAGACCTCCCCCTCCCCCAATATCATCATGATAGACCCCCACCCCCAGAACTTAACAACAACTGTGGAGAGTGTGGAAGATCCAGCATGAGGAGCCTGCAGCCTGACGCTGTGGGTAGAGGGGAGAAGAAGAATGAAAGCATGGCTCGATTGCCTAGGCCACAGGTCGGCAACCTGCGGCTCCGGAGCCGCATGCGGCTCTTTGAGCCTTCCCCTGTGGCTCCCAGCCTCCTCTGCCTTTGCAGAGAGAGACAGAGACAGAGAGAGGCAATTGCGCTTCCCTGCTTCTCTCTCTCTCTCTGTGTGTGTTTTGTGTGTGTGTGTGTGTATGTGTGTTTTGTGTGTGTATATGTGTAAAAGAGAGTGCACTCACATTGTTCTCCGAGGAGCTAAAAAGCTTTCTGGGCGGAGCTCCTCCCTTTGCTGCGTCTCAGCAGGAAGCAGGAAGGGCAGGAGAGAGCTAGCTAGCCCAGCTAGGCTGACTCAGGAATTCTGGGAGTTGAAGTCCATGAGTCATAAAAGAGACGAGGTTGCCTACCCCTGAGATTGTTGGAGAACAACTTGAAGCTTGCCAGGTGAGCAGCAGATGGGGGGGGGGGAGAAAGAGAGAGAGAGAAAGAGAGAGAAAGAGGGAGGGGGAGAGAGAGAGGAAAGAGAGAGAAAGAAAGAGAGTGGGGGGAAGAGGAGTGGCAGACCAAGGGCAGAGAGGGAGGAAGGGAGAGAGACAGAGAGAGAGAGACCCTTTTGACATCTAAAATGAAGATAACACTGCATACATCCTTTTTTTACCTGTGTGTGTATGTAATTTTATTCTCTTAAAGCATTCTCTCAGTGATCATTGATTTAATAGTATGGATATTCCCAAGAGTCATATTTTTACTTTTATTTTTAATGTGTGTGTGTGTGTGTGTGTACACACACACACACATACACTCTCTCTCTCTCTCTCTCTCTCTCTCTCTCTCTCTCTCTCTCTCTCTCTCTCTCTCTCACACACACACACACAACACACACACACACCTATAATAAAGATAAAAAAGGATATATGCAGTGTTATCTTCATTTTAGATTTCAAAAGGGTTTTGCGGCTCCCGGTGTTTTGTTTTTGGTGGGAAACGGGTTCAAGTGGCTCTTTGAGTGTTTTGGGTTGCCTATCCCTGGCCTAGGCATACGGTGAAAGGGAGAGACACGGAATTCTGCCTGGATTCCCTGCAGACAAGGAATACCCCGACCAACAATACAGCCCCCTCCCGGGACGAACACTTTGAAGTCCCCCCAAAGACGAGCACAGAAGAGGGGAGTGAGAACGCAGGGAATCAGAATGCAAAGATCTGGAGACCTGGTGTCCGCCTGAATACCGTTCCTATCAGCAATGGGGAAGAGCGTGCGATAGGGAGGAGGGATGAATTGAGAGACGGGGTAAGCACCCGATCACGCAGCAAACAAATGGACCGGTGGAGAACTGTCGACACGAAGATTGCCAGGACAGAGGAGGAGGGCATAGACCCCCAAATATGTAACACCCGTATGAAAGTTACTCATGACAGTGGAAGAGTGAGAAGAAAGGGTGTGGAGCAGGGATTGGGAAAAGCGTGTGTGTGGGGGAGTGTCGGTGAGCCCAGGGAAGCTTGTAACACTGATAGAGGAGAAACAGATGCCCCCAGGGTGGAGAATGAAAACAAAAAGGGGAGGAGGGTCAGTGCTATGGAAGGAAATAAGGATAAAGGGATGGTGGAGGAGATGAATACCAGTAATGAGATAGTGGAAGGAATGATCCGGAAGAACCATAGAAGGAAGCGTAAGGAGAGTAATAAAGAAACATCTGGACCACTAATTAACCGGCCGGGACCGGTGACGCGGTCCATGAGCCGGGTGCAGATGCCGGCAAAACCCATTTAAGTCATCATTGTTTACTGGCTCCTTAGCCCTGATGATGTTTGGAGTTTCCAAACGAAAGCTTGGCAGCTTTTAGTAAAGTATATTTTTATATTTATACTCTCCTGGTGTTCGTATTTTATTTGTACCATATATATATATATATATATATATATGGTACATATATATTCTATTCCATGGGGGGCCAGCAGTCTGGCTGTTGCCTCCGAGACGTTATTAATATATGGCAAAGAAACACGCATTCTTTGTAATGATGGTTCCTCTCTCTTTTGGTTGTCGGCAAAACCCATTTAAGTCATCATTGTTTACTGGCTCCTTAGCCCTGATGATGTTTGGAGTTTCCAAACGAAAGCTTGGCAGCTTTTAGTAAAGTATATTTTTATATTTATACTCTCCTGGTGTTCGTATTTTATTTGTACCATAGACATGCCCAGGAGTCGTATTTTTATGCAAATTTTCCAGCATATATATATATATGTATATGTGTGTGTGTGTGTGTGTGTGTGTGTGTGTGTGTGTGTGTGTGTGTATATATATATATATATATATATATATATATATATATATATATATATATGTAGGTCTTTGGTTGTTCGGGTTGTTCGCTATCTGCACGCTCTCTCACACCACCACCCAGCACAGATCAACTCTGTAGCCAAGACACTCATCTCCAGAACAAAACACTTAGCTGATGAACAACACCTAAAAACCGAACTACACACTCTCACCAATGTACTAACATCCAATGGATTCCAAAGAAATAAGATTACAAACCTAATCCAAAAAGAAACCCCCACTAAAATCCAAGACAAAGAACAAGAAAACGGCAAAGCCCTCCTCCCATACATAAAAGGCACCACAGACAGAATCAGTAAGATCCTCTATAAACACAACATCAAAACAGCATTCTGCACAAACAGAAAAATATCCACCATCCTTAGAAACCCCAAAGATAAATTTGAATTAGAAAATCAAGGAGTATACGAAATCCCATGCACCACTTGTCCCACCACATACATCGGACAAACCAACAGAAGAATAAGTGCATGCATTGAAGAACATAAGAACTCAGTCAAAAAGGAGGAACCAACATCTTCCCTGGTCCAACACCTTAAAGCCACAGGACATGAAATTGACTTTAAAAATACCAGAACCATTGCCAAAAGTGAACATTTTAATAACAGAATAATCAGAGAAGCCATCGAGATAGAAAAACGCCCACACAGCATGAACAAGCGAGATGATATCTCCCGCCTACCAGCCATTTGGAAACCCGCCCTTATTGACAAACGACTCCCTAACACAAAAAATGATACCAGACCCACACTCACAAACACCACACAGGAGGTCACCACCACACATCCACGCAAAAAACAAACCCAAAGCCACACCGATGACGAGGCACGACCATAAACCAGAAGCCAGACCACAGCTGCATCATTAGCCACTTTAAACCCCTCCAATCCATACATAAAGCAAACTGACACCCTCCATGAAGAGGAGGCACGACCACGAACGCGAAGCCAGAAAATAGCAAGGCAGCCCAAAATCTTAAACCCCTCTGCAACTCAGACTAACCTGAGCACAACCAAACAGAACACTCCCCCAGCCAATCAGAGCACAGCCAAGCCCCTAACCATTCAGAACACACCTCCACCCAATCAGAACACAGCCAAGCTCCCACCCAATCAGTTCATAACCCCACTGGCAGTTAAAAGGAATAAACAGCTAAGACCACACATTGCTGCTCAAAGCACGAAGCTGAAAACACCAGCCTGAAGATGACGAATGGGACTTCGTCGAAACGTCGCCAAGACACTTCCAATTTTATGTGGGAGAAAACCCGAACACCCAAAGACCTACATACAAATACCCGCGAAAACCTCAGAATATATATATATATATATATATATATATATATATATATATATATATATATATATATATATATATATATATATAGTTGGGTTGGCACTGTCAATTTGCATGGACTATTTTTTAAAACTATTTACTTAACATCCCACCATTATTATTTTTACAAATAAGGCAAATGTCAAGCACAGAAAATCAGGGGTTACGGTGGTTCAAATGACTATAGGTTTATTGCATGCTAACACTCTACAAGAATCTGAACTACTAATGGTCAAAGTGAGTTGGCAGTAGATAAGAATCAGTGGAATTCAAAGTGGGCTGGACTTAGATCTCTTGTGAGCACAAAGGAACTCGAGACTGATGACACATTTGACACTTCCCTCAGGCTCAGCCTGGTCATCTCTTATAGCAGCAAACATGCCTAATGCTGTTTCCTCCTATTTTCCCCACAACAACAATCTTGTGAGATGAGTTGGGCTAAGAGAGAGGGATTGGTCCAGTTACCCAACTGACTTTCATGCTTAAGGTACAACTAGAACTCACCTTCTTCTGGTTTCTTACCCACTAAATCAAAATGGTTAATTTATACTAAACATGTCCAAATTGCAAGCAAGAATAGAAATAATACATATTTTACATGCAAGATGCTAATGTTTGAAGGTTCCCTGCTCTCCCCTGTTTAAGATCTTTCTTTTTAAAGAGACCGATTCCCTACTCAAAGCATCAACCCACTAAAAAAAACCTTGCTTAAATACTATATATCCAAAAGAAGGGAAAGTGACCATATCTTTGAATTATCTACCCAGCTGGAAAACAGCCAATGCTTAATCAAAGTTACAATATAGATAATTATAACATTAGTAATTAAGAAGAAAAAATACAGTCACAACACAGGCAGTCCTCGACTTACAAAGGAAGTTCCTTTGACCTCATGTCAATCAATCAATCTTCTATTATAGTCAAAGACCATAATTAAAAATGAAAACCAGAATTAAAACAGTGAAATCAAGTAAAGCAGAACAGAACAAGGCATAATAGTATATTACAGTTAGTGATGAGATCCTTGATGATCAGCCAAAGTCTGCCTAATTTTACAGACAGCAATGCAGAATTTAGCTACATTCAAAGAAGCTGTATCATAGTGATCCAAATTAATAGTTGTAATAAAAGAGAGCAGAATTTTCCAGATAATTTAACTGATAAAAAGTTATAAAGTGAGTCAGTGGATCCTTATAGAGAGTGTTAGAAACTGTTATATAATATAGGTATTTTCCCAATTTATGAAGTGGGGCTTAGCTGCTCAAGAAAATGTTCTTGGGTTGAGCAGACAGGTCCTGTTGGACTTCCTGATCTTTAATATGTTGTTTATACGCCCTGAGTGTACGTTCATAGTCTATTGGTAGGAACTGCTCCTTGGAGAAGCTAAGATGTTGATGCTTTTGTGAAACAGTCCTAATCCAGGTTGGTTTATAACTATTTTCCATAAGGAAAGAGCAGCCTCCTCCTTAGTGCTGCATTTGGAATACAGAGGGGCTACCTGAAACATAACTCTTTAGAAATTTGGATTGAATCCTTTTAAGTGGAGTAAGGAGGAATAAGGTCCTATCAAACATTATCAACACTTCTGACTTTTACATCTTCTAAGGTACCAACTATCCCACCCAATTTTATGTCATGTAGCTCCAATCATTTTTTAGCTTTATAGTCTCTTTCTTCCCATATGGCAATTAGCCACTCTGGAAGCAGAAAACATGAAGTTTAATCACATCAGTAGCCCTGAGGGACCTAAATAATCCTTGAATTTTGCTTCCCTGACTGCTCTTATGCCTTGGGGCTGTAGGATGGAAAGGCAGCATATTCTGGCTCCTGTCAGAAGGCAAGATCAGAGAAAACCAACATCTCAGCAAGGAGAAATTCCAGTCCTCATCCCTTAGTCAAAGAATAAGCAACTATATGAAGTTTCTTGCTAGGAAGGACACTGAACTTCAAATGACAGCTCTGTGAAAGTATAGCTACAGATAAATAGTTGCATTTAAAGTTAGGTTTTCCAGTTCTGATCAAACCATTAGAATTATGTTCCTTACAGAGCTGGTCCCAGAAATGATTTGCTTTCATGATCCCCCCCCCCTCTTTAAGATTGTGAAGCTGCAGACAAAAGCTGCCTTGTTTTTTAGATTCCAGACAATGATTAGAAAAGTTTAGGAACCTTACCAATAGTAAATAAAAAGAAAATTGTAGGAATCTATATATTCTCTTCATGAGTGCTTTTGTTTCTTTTTAAGAGCTGATTTTTAGAGCTCAGATGAAACATACCATGTTACCCAAAAATAGACCCTGAATAGGACCCCTCCAGAGACACTTTTTAAAAGAAGAACAGACAGATAAAATCTCTCTGATTCTTTTTTTTTATATTCTCAGAGATTCTGAAGTGCCATTACCACTTTAATGAGAAAGACCTGTTGTCTTCCTGTTTAGGCATAGGAGTACAAGGTGTCCTTGAGTTATGACCACAGTTGAGCCCAAAATTTTTGTTGCATAGCCAGACAGTTGTTAAGTGAATTTTGTCCCATTTTACAACTTTTCTTGCCACAATTGTTAAGTAAATAATTGCAGTTGTTCAACTAGTAAATTGTTTGTTAAGTGAATCTGGCTTCCCCATTGACTTTACTTGTCAGAAGGTCCCAAAACGTGATCACATAACCCTGGGACACTGCAACAGTCATAAATATGACACAGTTGCGAAGCATCTGAGTTTTGATGAGGTGACCATGGGGATGCTGCAAATGATCATAAGTGTATAAAATGATCATCAGTTACTTTTCTCACTTAACTTTGAATGTTCACTAAATGAAAGGTGGTAAGTCGAGGATTACCTGCAGTATGCCAGCCTATGTATTTGTTTAACTTATTTCATGTGACTCCACAAATTTAGTGTAACTTATACTAGAAGCCACTTCAAAAGCAATTTGCCATGCAGAAAAGGGGCTGAGGGGATAGAGAAGTAAAAAACAAAACAAAAACCCTACTCAGATACTCGTCACTGCTACTCCTTTCTTCAGCAAGGTATTTTAAATCCGCCTTCTCCATCTACATATCCTCCAGGCAGTTGCATTACATTGACGATAATGTAAATAGTGTCAAGTTTTATTCTTGACTAGTGGTTATTGGATAGATCCTCCTCATCCACCAAATTGTTCCCATTATGGTACAGAATAGAGGAGGAATCACCTGATATCCCAGTATCCCTCCCTATTCTGATGTTATTCTGAACATAAGATTGGAATAAACTATTTCTGGGGCTATCCATACTCATTATTCACAGTCTTGTTTCCGTGGCTTTGAAAGTTCCCTGTCTTTTGACATATTGTCAGAGATATATAATTAGTGTAAATTCTTACCTGGTGTTCATGTCTCTCTCTGCCTGCTTTTCGGTCTTTTGTCTCATTTTTTACCAGCTGCTTTTGTTGTTTGCAGAATTTTAATAAATAAACATCAAACTACATTTTTTTGCTAGATGACTGGTGTATTTTTGCTTTGGTATGGATGTAGGAACTGACTGGGGGTGTGCTGGTTGCAAGCTAACCTGGAAATTACCCATAGTAATTGGGTAATGGAAACATCTTGCAAATATATCTGGTGAGTGTCAGATGAAAAAATATTATTTCAGGGTTATGTGTGAATTTAGCCAGTTGTGGCTTATCTAACAAACCATGACTCAGTATGATGTGCAGACCCACTCTATAGAAGCAATATTCAAATCCAACGTTCCCTATTTCCAACATTTTAGTTCAAACAATTATCTCAAGATTTGAGATTATTATGTGTTATAAAATCTATAAGTTATTATGTATAAGTTTTATTTCAATAGGATTATGAAACTTCATATTATAATTGAATTACATTTCTATTGAATTACAGTCATCTCCTTTTTTCCAAAGTCTGGCTGCAAGAATATAGTAGTGACATAAGTAGTTACATGCTGGCTGAGGAATTCTGGGAGTTGAAGTCCGTGAGTCATAAAAGGGCCGAGTTTGAAGACCTCTGATTTAGCCAAATTCATATGGTAATGATATTGAAGCACAAACTGGTAGATGACTTGACCCAGAGGTTTTACATAGATGTTCAATAAGAAGGGAGTGATGACTGAACTGAACAATCCACAAAGTAGGGTGCCTAGGGAATAACCTCTTCCCCACAACCAATACCAACTGGAACTGGCCCTGAAGAGAACCGGGTAAGAAGGTACTCCCATTTCCTAGCACCCAGAGCTAGTCCAGAAAAATAGCATGATCAATGGTCTTGAAAGTCAGCAATAAATCAAGAAACATAAGGATGGATAGACCACCTCCAGCCAACTCTGCCACAGATCATCAATAAGCAAATCCAAGGTTGTCTCCACACAAAACACCAACCTGACTGAAACTGGCTGAGATAATCTGCTTCCTTCAGGTTTCTTAACAGCTGCAGTCCAGCTGCTTTCTCAATGACTTCCCTAAAAAGAGACAGAACAATAGATATCCATTGGACCCAAGAAAGTGGTATATCTTCTTGAGAAAGAGATGTACCACTGCTCCTTTCAAGGCTGGAGGCATCACCCTCTCCCTCAAAGAAGCTGACACCATAGACCTAATCAGAAATCACCTCCTGGTTATTATATTTGTGGAGACAAATTGTACTGAAATTGTCAATACTGTCTGGAATTTGGGATGGTTTGGGAAAGATAAACAGATATAACTTTCTGCATCTGAAGAATTTTGAAATGTTTACCTTTTTTTTATAAAATATTTTATTGGTTTTTTTAATTTTTAAGAAAAAGTAGTCAGGAAACACCCTGGTGTTTGGGTAATCAGACATTCCAAAGTGAAAACATAAATAAACAGTTCAACTTAATACACTCACTGTCTCCTCTCTATTTCCCTCAAGTAACATAATACGTTTAAAATATTCCATTTCTAAATTAAATTTCTATTATTACTAAACCTATTTTAAAACTTTGTCAGTTTACAATTACCAAAATCAAATTTAACTTTAAATCAACAAGTTATCAGTTCAGGTATTCCTTCCATGTGTATTCTAGTTCTTAATTTCTCTCATCCCTCCTTTTATCACCAATCTCATTTATTTCTTCTTCCATTACACCATAGCTATCTTAATTTAAAAAAATTAATATTAAATCTTAATTCAGTTCAATTCATTACACAAACTTCAAATTTCATCCAATTGCTTGTCATACCTTATCACATCTGTTATTGTACAAAAAAAATCATCTAACTAAATTAAAATATTCCATTAATTATTAAAACCATCCCAATGTAAAAAACATTTTTTCAATTCCAATACCTAGTTTTTGTCAAAATATATCTATTATTCAAAAAGGTATTCTTAATCTATTTAAAATATCTGTTCTAAAAATCACCCTCGTGTATATATGTTTATATTTTTTCTTGCTTCTAACTCTAAAATCATAATCCTTAAAACAAACCATAAATCCAACATTGCCTTTTAATCCATTACACAATTTTAAATTTCTCTTTTCACTCTAATTCTGGCTTTTTTCCTGTGCCAAGAAGGTTTCCATAGGGACGCTTCCCTTTCAGCCAGTGGATCTATCTTTGTTGCTTGCAGTAGCCTTTGAAATAATAGAAGTCCCATCCTCTGCATTAGACATCTATTTCTCTCCTCCTTGAAGCATTGTTGCTTTGTAGTTTGAGATCTCAGTCTTTGCTTCTTCTGTTCCTCAAAGTTGCAGATGGAAGGTTTGTAAGATAGAATAAGTTCCTCTTTTATCTCTGTTGATTCCTCTTCTAATATATTTTGATTTATACCATAGTAAGATGTAGCCTGGACATCCATTTGAACATTTGAAGTGAAATCTCTGGATCTTAGTTCTGTAGTAAACTTTTTCATTGTAGCACATATTTCTGCAGTAGCCTTATAGATCTTTTCCAATATAAGTGTACAGTTTAATTGTGACTGAGGTTTCTCCATTTTGATAGTAATTAAAAAGAGTGTCTTTTTTCTTTTTTTGTGGAGGCTATATTTAATATAATTTAGGCAATATCCACCCCCACAGTTCCCACAGTTACCCAGTTTATCTTTCATCTTCAAAAGTATTTTGAAGGTCAGCTATCTTCAAATCAAATAACCAGAAGTTGCAGTATTACATTTTTGCCACTAGATGTCCTCAGTAAGTTAAAAAAGGTTTTTTCCAAATGCCATTTCCCTTTTTCTATCTTTTAAAGTATAATGTGAAAAGAAATAATCTTCCAGAATAGAATGATAGTACAGTTCTTAGAAAAAGAGGAAAAGAACAGAAACTTTTTTTTCTCTGTACCCCAAAAAATATAAAAGTAAATATAGTCTTTAAAATTTTGTTCTATTTTTATAGAACGCCTTTCTTCCCAAAAAACATAGAAGCTACCTTTTCAAGCCAGGGAAGTAAGGCTCTTTCAGGTAGCAGATACAAAATAGAATAGAGAGAATAGCAAAGAAAAGTCTCACCAGGATTCACCACAGGGGTTCTTACAGCTTAGATGTTCTTTGACTTGCGGTTTGAAGCAGCAGGGTGATCGGCCATTTTACTGGCCGATCTTCTTCTCTGTCAGCCCTCAGAGATGGCTTGGACAGCTGAGGGAGCCGCCGCTCCTCATCAGCTGAGCCAAGCCTCCTCGACAGAAGTCGCACCCTCCAGGGCGACTTTGGACCCGCATAAGGGTCTGCCGGCGGAGGTAAAGCTAGCCGACGAGGAGACAAGTCTCACCATACGACTAGAGATGCGAACCGGAACCGGAAGTCAAAACGTTTACCTTTTAATGGATTTATAAATATTTCACATATATTTCCACCTTTTTCAAGTTTGTGAAGGTAAACTACACAGAACATAGTGTTATCTAAAATGTTCAGTAAAATTCTTTGTGGAGGCCCAAGCTTTCAGTTGAAGAGCCCTTTGTCTTATTGGATTTACCAGAAGAGGCTGATGGTAGTCTCTGCAGAG
>NW_024100198.1:0-102398 GCF_016545835.1 Crotalus tigris
CTGTTTACCACACATAAACAAACACCCCAAATCATCTCCCCCAGGATGCTCAGGTGGTCTATCTTTTTGTCTGCATATGATTTTTCCCTACTTCACAAGCCTGGGAAGGAAATGGGCCATGCTGATGGCCTCAGTAGATTACCCCTGCCAGTAATAGAGGCTGACCCCGCGCCAGCCATCAATATTCTCTCCATTCAAGCCTTGCCCGAGTCCCCCCTGAATGCCAGGGATGTAGCCGCTGAATCAGGCACAGATCACACACTTTCACAGGTCCTTTCTTGGGTTTTGTCTGGATGGCCTGAGCACTGTCCTAGTCCTGAGTTTCAGAGTTTCTGGTCTAAAAGGAACGAGTTGTCCACCTCTCAGGGTTGTCTGCTTTGGGGAAGCAGAGTTGTCATTCCCACCTCAATGAGGACTAGGGTCTTAGATTCCCTCCCCGAGGGTCATCCTGGTATTGTACGAATGAAGGCTCTTGCACGCAGCCACTTGTGGTGGCCAGGTGTAGACAAAGACATAGAAGCTAAGGTGCATGCTTGCCACCTTTGTCAACGCTCATGCCCTGAAATGCCCCAAGCTCCTGTGCATAGATGGGAGGAAACACAGTCTCCATGGTCTAGGGTGCACATTGACTAGGCTGGGCCCTTTTAGGGTCAATTCTTCTTGGTCCTCGTTGACAGCCATTCAAAATGGCTTGAGGTTGTACCTGTCTCTTCCACCACCACTGCAAAGACTATTCAGGTACTGAGGGGGATTTTTGCTGCACACGGGCTTCCAGACGTCATTGTGTCTGACAATGGCCCTCAATTCACTTCCTCCGAATTCCAATCTTTCTTGCAGGCTACATGATTCGTCATGCCACTTCTGTACCTTTCCATCCGTCACCAACGGTATGGCTGAACGCATGGTTCGCATCACCAAGGATGCCTTGAAGAGGCTCACCTACGGGGACTGGCATCACAGGTTGGCTGACTTCCTCCTTTCCTATCGCACCACACCATCCACTTACAGGGAGAAGCCCAGCTGAACTTCGTTGGGGGCGCAAACTGACTACCAAGCTTGACCGGTTGCATCCGGACAGACTGTCTCCTTCTGTCTCACACCCCAGGGCACCTAGGCAACTACTTGTGGGTGCCCCGGTTTGGACTCGTAATTACAGGCCTGGTCATACATGGGTCCCCGCATCTATATCCAGGGTCATAGGTCCTCTATCCTAAGAGGTATCCCTGGACAACGGTCGTGTCCTGCGTCGGCACATTGACCAACTTTGCCCTACACGGGACCTTCCTGCTGAGACTCCTGGGTCTTTTCCAGGGGGGAGGGGGAGCCCTTTGGGCAAAGGGAGGGGCATGGAATGATGCCCATTATCAATGGGGAAGCCACAATCAGCCCATCCCGAGATTCCGCAATTGCTCCCAACAGGAAGTCAGGGAGCCCAACTAGAACCCAGGCATCAATGCCTACTCCAGCCAGGGAGTCACCCCGGGGGCATGATCACTTTTCACCTGTATCACTCAGTACTCCAGTCAGAGAGAATACCCGGGAGCATCCCAACAATCCATTCCCTGCAAGAGAGCTGGCACACACTCCTCCTAGTTGGCCTGACTTCAACCCTATCCCTAGAAGGGGCCAAACACATAGGGAGGTGGTCGAGGAACCAAATCCCGACTACAACACCTCTGACTACACTCAGGGGACAACTGAGTTTTGGGACAGTACTGAAACCCACACAAGCCCGGACACAGAATGGGATTCAGGGGATAGACAGCCTCCTGACAGGTCTTGGACGGACCTAGGAGGTTCTACAGAAACGCCTAACAGTGACAGTCACTTAGAAGGGCCAGAGAGCCTACAGCTAGGCGGGACAACCAGGTCACACACTGGAAGAAGCCCTGGCCTGACGAGCCCGGTGGGCAAGCAAGCAGGCCAGGCATTGGAGCACAGCCCTTGGGAGTCACCAAGGTATAACGAGGGGGACAGGCACGCATCATCCCTCAGTCAAGGGGTACTTGGCAAGCACCCAGAGCTTAGGAGGTCACAGAGACCGAGGAAATCTCCTAAGTACTTAGAAGATTACATAACACTATTGGCAAAAAAGAGCCAGTAACAATAGAGGCACAGAGACCGATGGTATTGGGAGCATGGCACTACACTACAGAAATGAGTTATGTGTTATTATGATATAAGGAATAGTTTTAGCCCGGGGGGAAGGGGTGTTATGTCCTGAGCCTGTGCAAGCAGGCTCGGGGCATTGCAGACGGTCCCGGGCAGGTGCAAGCTGCCCGGGACCAGACAGGCGGTCGCCAGTACATGTGCGCATGCACAGGTGCTGGCGTGCCAAAAGTAACAGATTGACCCGGGAAAGGCCTATAAAAGGAGGCTGCGAGTTTTGGGCATTGCCGCCATATTCCAATGTAAGCTGAACTGAAGAATAAAGGTTTCCTGAGAACTACAACTGCTTCTCGTGTCTTACCATTTCGCGACGGACTCAACACATGTCATGTCTACACACGCTATATCACTCATCAATGCTCAGTAGAGATCATGACTTTTAACCAATGTTGATTCTTAGTTTAGCCTTCATTCTAATATATAGATTCCCTGTAAAAAGTTTGTAGGGTTGTCTGTGGAGTATGCTTATGTTTCTTGGTATGTGTTTGTGTAAAAAATCAAAGTGATAGCCATATCCAAGTGATAGAAGCCCCAACCATTTTTTACATGAATTGTTAATGTAAAATAAAAGGTGGGCTTCAGTTGTGTAGACTGAATGAGACTAATGTGAACTAAAGAGTTTGCTTTGGTATATATTTGTGCAGACCTGAACAAACAATTCATTTTTCTTAATTCTGTACTAAGCAATTATTATTGTTTAGGTCAGGGCTTTTCAACCAATGGTGCGGGTACCACCTGTGGTACATTGGCACCTGGCAGGTGGTACGCGGCCATCCTAGAAAAGTGGTAGCAAGGGAGGGGAATGAGCTGAACCAGTGGCAGCACCACACAAGCCTGAGTGAGAGATGGGTGGAGCTGCAGGGCTGTCAGGGCTCAGTGGAAGCGCCAGGATCAGTGCCGCTTTCCAGCTGATTGGCGCTTCTTTGGGGCTGTCAGAGTTCAGTGGAAGCACCAGGATCAGCGCCAGGCTCCAACTGGAGTTTAGTGCTGATCCTGGTGCTTCTGCTGAGCCCAGAAGAAGCGCCGATCATCTGGAATCTTGCAGCATCTCCACGGTCTTGTGATTTACATTCAGATGCTTGGCAACTGATTCATATTTATGACGGTCACAGTGTCCCAGGGTCATGTGAAGTGACTAAAACCTGCTGCAACCACCCAGCAGACAGGGAAAGGGAATAAAAACCAAACATCTCCCCACCCCACCCCCGCTGCCAATTCTCAACAGAAATGCTCACAACAATGAAAACCTCGGACAAGAGCGCTGCTGGGTGGGCAGGCCGGTGTCTTCCTTGGCTATGGCTTGGGGGGCACTTTTTTCAGTGCCATTGTAACTTCGAACTTGTAAGCGAACTGTTGTAAGTCGAGGACTACCTGTTCTTTATCACTTTTTTCCTGTTTTGTTTTTGGTCATCAAGTTTTGACACCTTGCTAGGCGACTGGTGGTACTCGGATGTTGCCATATCCTAAAAGTGGTACAATTGGTGAAAAGGTTGAAAAGCCCTAGTTTAAGTGATTGCACTTTTCAAAATAAAACAGAGAAAACCTAAGCATTTTGAAAATTATTTAACAATTTTGGTATAATTATTTTCCTTTTGTTGTATATATATTTTTTTTACCATCCCAAGAATTCTATTTCACCCCAAAAATCACAGTGAATAACAATGGTGAGTCTAGTATTGCTACTCCATGCTGGTTTCTGTGATTGTTTTTTTTTCTCTTGACATAGAGACTTGGTTCACAGATGCTGGGCCATAGGTAGATTCTCATTTCATTTTTTTTTTTGTCTGAGTGTTGTATGAGTCCAGCCTGTGCTAACTTACACTGGCCAAGGTCAAAATCATGTAAACATTGCTTAGAAAAAATACTCCAATTCCAAATCCAACCTGTAGATCAAGTATAGAAATAGAATACTTTATTTGAAGGACTAGAATCACAGTTGTGATTGTGATGAAGGCAAAGGAAGAGAAGCCTGCGTACATTCAATTGAAGAGTTAGCTTGCTCACATTTCAAAAAGATAAAAAGGATTTCTGGCACCCTGATCTCGGGGGGATTCTGTTGCCTCAACTTCTGTCAAACATTGTATCCTGCACTACAGGCCCAGAGATGGATTGTGACAACACAATTATGTTTTGTGAACACAAACATTATGCATTATCCACCATACCAGGATTCTAACAATCTGAGGCATAATATGATGTATGAACAATTAACTGTATCTATACAATATGGCTCAAGCCAAGCAAACTACAGGTAGTCCTTGACTTACAACTAGTAACTTTGCAACTGTTTGAAGTTCCAACAGACCCCCTGCCCCCAACAGATCATACTTAAGGCATTCAGCAACCAGTTATAAAGTTTTTGCTGAAAGCTTGCATTTACCTCTGGTTTTCGACAAAATAGATTATAGCAAAAATGGCTTCATTTAACAATAGTGGCATTTGCTTAACAGCCACTGCAAAAAATGGTTATAATGACACACTTTATGATTTTCACAGCTTACGGTCATGATGGGCAAAGTAGTCGAGGAGTACCTGTTTGCTACAGTGCAGTGTCTAAGCCAGTTAGAGTGAATTTTTCTTCTCTATTTATAGAAACAGTGAAAGAACCATCAGAAACACAATTTGAAGATGTTTCTTTGACTTGGGTCAGTTCCTTTCTGAGAGCAGAAAAAAATCATCTGTATTAATGAACCCTGGTGGCGCAGTGGTTAGAATGCAGTAATGCAGGCTAATTCTGCTGACTGCTAGGAGTTCGATTCTGACCGGCTCAAGGTTGACTCAGCCTTCCATCCTTCTGAGATTGTTAGAATGAGGGCCCAGATTGTTGGAGACAATATGCTAATGTTTGTAAATCAATCAGAGAGTGTTATGCAGCACTATAAAGCAACATCTAAGTCTTAAGTGCTATTGTTATTGCTATTTCCTCAATTCCATGTGATTCTATACTTTTTTATCTTAGATCTAGATAAGAAACTATGAAGTCAACTCCAATAATGTTGTTAGTTTGTATGATAGTTAGTTTTATACTTTTAGTGAAAGTATAGATTTTTTTTTAGGAAGACATATTGCTGTATTTGTGGGAATAATTGTTATATGTTTTGTTTTGAGGCAGATGGCTGTTACATATTAATGGAGTAGATTATTTAGCTGTATCAGGAAGCAATTGAGAAGAGACTTCAGAAAAATTAAATCCTTTTAATTTTTTCATAAATATGAGAGTTGTTGCGATTTAAAATAAAGTAGTGTTTAGTGAGACATTTACTACTAATTATAATTAGGAGGCTTAAGAGCAATCAAACATCAATAGGTTGCATTACTGAAAATTACGTTGTTCTTTGCTTCTCCACTGAATTTCATTACAACAAAAAGGGAATTTAACTTGACCTCTTATTCTGTCAGTCTTTTTCTGCTGTGGAGAATACTCAATACATAATGGAGAAAGATTCTTCCAACAGACAGAGAAAATTAGTTATTAAATATGTAGACATGGTTACCCAGGATAAAATAATTGCAGAATTGTTTGGTTGAATGTAATTATCATTGAATATTAGAAAGCAACATATCTATAAAGGCCTAAGAAAATTAGTATCTCAAGAGGATTGTTTGTATTATTTCTGTTGTTTACTTTAATATGTGTTAATATATTAAAGTTTAGAAAAAAGTTTGAAACCTAATGAGAGTAAACCATGGTAGAATACCATTTAGAAATATTAATAATAAGCAAAATTAATACTGCAATAAACAGCCTACATACGAAACATTTATAGTCAATACCTCAAAGGCATTGATTGTAGCTCAGCTCTGTCTATTTTTTCCTTTAACCACAATTCCAACTGCATATTTAATTAAAAAAATTAAATTTTTATGTCAGTTATTTGATTTTGAAAATCACCTTTTCCTTTCAACACTGTTGATAGACTGTTAGTATATGATTGAACATCCCTGTCCAATAAAATTCCATCCTTGGTATTTTCATGTTTTCGCAATTGGCCCAGGATCGATGGTCCCATTCGATCTTGAGCCACAATATAAACTGGCTAGAATTCAGGGCCATTCATCTCGCCCTATGCCACTTCTCCACCATGGTAGCAGGACAACATGTCCTAGTATTAACAGACAGCGTGGCAGCAAAGGCACATGTAAACAGGCAGGAAGGGACCGATCCAAGTTCCTTATGCTTGAAGCCCACAGTTTAAACATGATTATTTACTAAATGTGAAGTATTGCCAGTTTGATGCAAGGTAGTTCTCTCTCCTTTGTCCTAATTTTACCCCTTCCTTGAGAATGGGTGCAGATTAGGACACCTGTGACATATATCTGACCATAAAAGAATGAGTCTCTGAGACATCAGTAAATAGACTGAAAAAAATTAAATCAGCTAAAAAATTTGACAACATGAGGCCGGAAAGCTCAAAATAATACAGGATAAATTTAGGACTAGAATGTTGCCACTTGGTTATGTAATAAAAAATACTTATAAGTTATATTGCTTGCTTTTCTGTTACTGAATTTATAGTATCTGCAGTACACTTATTTAAGTCACTGCTACAAACACAACTACACAATATCTTAGCATAATCAAATCACAGTGTAATGTTTAAATTCTCTTCCATTGAACTGTTTTACAGCAAAGATAGGCAGAAATATATAAAAAGTGCTCTGGAGAACTACTGTATAGGTGGAGCTTGACTTACAACCATTCATTTAGTGACCACTTGAATTTGCAATGGCACTGAAAAAATGATTTATGACTGACTTTCACATTTAGAACTCACAGAAATCCCACGTCATGTAATCAGAATTTGGGTGCTTAGCAACCTGGATGTATTTACAATGGGGTTCTGGGATCATGTGATTGCCATTTGCAACCTTCTCAGCAGCTTCCAACACAAGTCAATGGGAGAAGTTGTTTGTTTAACAATGGCATGATTCATTTAACAATTGCAGTAATTTCCTTAAAAACCATAGTGTCAACTCTACAACGAATTTGGCTGTAACCATCTTGCTCTTTCTATGTTGCCACAAGAATGGGAGGGAGTGTGGAGGATTTTTGCTAGTCTAAACATTTCACTATCCCATGGGAACCAAGGTCATTTCTGTTGGTTAGATGTGGGGTGCAAGCATTTGGTTAGAAAGCCAGGCAAACTATTTTGTTTGGAAATGTAGCTGATTGCATAGCATTGGAGTGGGAAGTTTAACTTTATAATAGTGTTTCTCTTTGGAGGGGATTTCAGATTTGGTTTCACTTTTGACCGTGCCAATACTCTGTAACCTATAAACTTGTTCTTTGAGGAAATCTCTAGCATTGAAGTTCTGATTTGTTTGGTTTTATCTATTGGAACCTTGACACATAGCATAAAGGTTGCAAAACAGAGTTTGATTCACTTAATAACTGCCTTGCTTATGAACGGAAATGCTGATCCCAGTTATTTCAAATCAAGGACTACCTGTAATATGCTTTGAGAATATAATTATTTTTACTAGATTATCATTCTTTGACCAAGCTCAAAAAACTATTTTGTAAATTCAAAATGCTTCATTTCATTTCTCTCAAATAAAATAGAGTTTACTTCATTGGGTTCTTCATGTTTTCTGAGCTTCCTGCAGATGTTTCATTACCAGTGGCCTGATGATGTACTTAGCCTGGTAATCAACAGCTGCAGGAAGAGAAACAAACCAAGAGAACACCAAGTATCTACGATTTAATCTTGAGCTACATAAATAGCTAACTTCATCATCATAGTCTTGTTTTTACATTTCTCTTCCTGTCATTTAAAAGAGATCTGTTTCTAATGGATGATATTTCATTCAGAAAGTGTTTTTGAAAGTTTAGCTTATATGTCAAGTAGATAAATTAAACCAAGATGTAATTTATTCTCCATTAAAATTGCAGGAGTTGATGAGAACCTAGGAAAATGACAGGTTTATTTAATGTATTCATGAATTTGCCAACTTGTATGCCCACTCAATTGCTCTTGTCAGAGATGCAGTACAATAAACTTTAATCATGAGATAAGTATGTTATATAGTCATGCAGTTAAGCCATCATAAATGTTAATTATATGAGATGATTGAATCACATAATTGAGAGATGTTTACATACATAAAAATGTATATGCTTAGAGGTCTAAATTGGAGGTCTTGACTTGGAGGTGGCTGTTTTTATGTTTCATGAAAGGAGAGTTTGGTCTAGTGGTTAAGGCATCAGGCCAATCACCAGGAGACTGTGAGTTCTCCAGCATGACGAGTGGAGAATCCACCAATGAGTTTTCCTCATCTTCTGCCCGTAGACTAGAAGACTCTCCTCTTGAGACCTCCCTTCCCAGTCTCGACTAGTCTTGAGCCCGATTAGACTGAATTTCCTTGACTCCTGAATTGATTCTTGTTTAAGGTCATATAGTTTTCTTGACATTCTGGTTAATCTGAGGGGGCGAAATTGTAGGGAAACAAACGGCTGTTCGTTTGCTTTCTGCTGCCTGATTGGCCGATCACAGCATAGCCATGAGGCTGGCCTGAGTCCAGCTGACCGCTGGACAAACAAAGAGCCGGATGCCATTTTCCGGTCACCAGGCATGATCTGATCAAAGGGGAGGCATTCTCCTTCTCCTCCCAATCCCTCCCTCCCACAGAACTAGGCAATGAAGACAGCCACAGCTAAAATTCAGAACTCACTCACCCAGCTGATCCGTGGGTATTTTAAACCTCCCGCGGCTCATACGGAAGCCTGTGATCTGCGGAGAAGCAATAGACCACGCACAAATGTCAGAGCCCAATAGCCAGCTGATCCACGGTTGTTTTAAACATCCCACGGCCCATACGAAAGCCGGTGAGCCATGGAGGAATAACAGAGCATCCAGACTCCTTATTCAATTAACTGAATTGCCCGAAGATCAGCTGATCTGTGGAGGGCTTTTAGACTCCATGGCTCCCTCCCAAGGATCAGCTGGTCCGTGGAAAGCCAGAGGCTTCCCTGCAGCTTCCGCAGCTTCCTTAAAGCTCCTCCGTTCGGTAGAGAGTTAGATTCCCAAACGAACCTGATTGTGAAGGCAATTTGAATTCAGCAGCCTCCAGGAAACCAGCTGAGCGGCACAGGCAGGACAGATTGACTACCTTCTCATTATATATATATATATATATATATATATATATATATATATATATATATATATATATATATATATATATATATTTTCGGGAGAAAAACCCGAATAACCAAAGACTTACCCGCGAAACATATATATATGTTTTCTGAGGTTTTCGCGGGTATTTGTATGTAGGTCTTTGGTTATTTGGGTTTTCTCCCGCGTAAAATTGGAAGTGTCTTGGCGACGTTTCGACGAGGTCCCATTCGTCATCTTCAGGCTGGTGTTTTCAGCTTTGCTCCTCGAAGCACGAAGCTGAAAACACCAGCCTGAAGATGACGAATGGGACTTCGTCGAAATGTCGCCAAGACACTTCCAATTTTACGCAGGAGAAAACCCGAATAACCAAAGACTTACCCGCGAAACATATATATATATGTTTTCTGAGGTTTTCGCGGGTATTTGTATGTAGGTCTTTGGTTATTTGGGTTTTCTCCCGCGTAAAATTGGAAGTGTCTTGGCGACGTTTCGACGAGGTCCCATTCGTCATCTTCAGGCTGGTGTTTTCAGCTTTGCTCCTCGAAGCACGAAGCTGAAAACACCAGCCTGAAGATGACGAATGGGACTTCGTCGAAATGTCGCCAAGACACTTCCAATTTTACGCAGGAGAAAACCCGAATAACCTGAAGCGGATTATCTAGACCCTTTTCAATCTGGCTTCAGGCCCGGCTTCAGCACAGAAACCGCTTTGGTCGCACTGATGGATGATCTCTGGCGGGCCCGAGACAGGAGTTATTCCTCTGTCTTGGTGCTACTTGACCTCTCAGCAGCTTTTGATACCATCGATCATGGTATCCTTTTGTGACGACTCGAAGGGGTGGGAGTGGGAGGCACCGTTTTACGGTGGTTCTCCTCCTACCTCTCTGGCCGGTCGCAATAGGTATTGGTGGGAGGGCAGAGGTCAACCCCGAGGCCCCTTGAATGCGGCGTGCCACAGGGGTCAGTCCTCTCTCCCCTCCTATTTAACATTTATATGAAGCCGTTGGGTGAGATCATCAGACAGCACGGGGTGAGGTTTCATCAGTATGCTGATGATACCCAGTTATATATCTCCTCCCCGAGCTCTCTCAGTGAAGTGGCCGATGTGATGGGCCGTTGCCTCGAAGCCGTGAGGATCTGGATGAGGGTTAACAGACTCAGGCTCAATCCTGACAAGACCGAGTGGCTTTGGATGTTGCCTCCCAAGGATCATGTCGACTGTCCAGTGTTGACTCTTGCGGGGGAAAATATACCCCCTTCGGAGCGGGTTCGCAACTTGGGTGTCCTCCTTGATCCACAGCTGAATTTTGAACATCAATTGACGGCTGTGGCTGGGAGGACCTTCGCACAAGTTCGCCTGTTGCACCAGTTGCGACCCTACCTGGACCGGGAGGCTCTCCTTACAGTCACTCACGCTCTTGTCACCTCACGTCTGGACTACTGCAACGCGCTCTACATGGGGCTACCCTTGAAAAGTATTCGGAGACTACAGTTGGTCCAGAATGCAGCCGCGCGAGTGATAGTGGTGCTCCTTGATACACCCACGTTACACCTATCCTCCGTGAGCTGCACTGGTTGCCTATTGGTCTCCGGGTCCAATTCAAGGTATTGGTCATTACCTTTAAAGCCCTATATGGCTCAGGGCCAGGCTATTTGCGAGACCGCCTACTACCTCATAGTTCCCTATGTCCAGTTAGATCCCACAGGCTGGGCCTCCTTCAGGCCCCGTCGACCAAGCAGTGCCATTTGGCGGGGCCGCGGAGGAGGGCCTTCTCTGTGATGGCGCCCACGCTTTGGAACCAGCTCCCCCCGGAGATTAGGACCGCTCCCACCCTGTTGGTCTTCCGTAAGCTACTGTGCTCTGATTGGCTGGGGGAGTCATTTGTCAATAAGGGCGGGTTTCTAAATGGCTGGTAGGCGGGATGTATCATCTTGTTTGTTCATGCTGTGTGGGCATTTTTCTATTTTGATGGATTCTCTGATTATTCTGTTATTAAAATGTTCAGTTTTGGCAATAAACGAGATGATACGTCCCGCCTACCAGCCATTTGAAAACCCGCCCTTATTGACAAACGACTCCCTAACACAAAAAATGACACCAGATCCACACTCACAAAAACCACACAGGATGTCACCACCACACATCCACGCAAAAAGCAAACCCAAAGCCACACTGATGATGAGGCACGACCACAAACCAGAAGCCAGACCACAGCTGCATCATTAGCCACTTTAAACCCCTCCAATCCATACATGAAGCGAACTGACACCCACCATGAAGATGAGGCACGACCACAAACGCGAAGCCAAAAAATAGCAAGGCAGCCCACCATCTTAAATCCCCCTGCAACTCAGACTAACCTGAGCACAACAAAGCCCCCACCCAAACAGAACACTCCCCCAACCAATCAGAGCACAGCCAACCCCCCAGCCAATCAGAGCACAGCCAACCCCCAGCCAATCAGAGCACAGCCAAGCCCCTAACCAATCAGAACACACCTCCGCCCAATCAGAACACAGCCAAGCTCCCACCCAATCAGTTCATACCCCGACTGGCAGTTAAAAGGAAGAAACAGCTAAGACCACACTTTGCTCTTCGAAGCACGAAGCTGAAAACACCAGCCTGAAGATGACGAATGGGACTTCGTCGAAACGTCGCCAAGACACTTCCAATTTTACGCAGGAGAAAACCCGAACAACCAAAGACCTACATACAAACACCCGCAAAAACCTCAGAAAACACACACACACATATATAAATGGAAATTGATAAATAAATAAATCAGACCAATTCAATTACCCCTGAATTAGACTTGAATTGAAAATTACTGCAGTTTTTTAAAAATGGCAGAGACAAACACAGCCCAAACAGCGCAGGAACCTTCCTTCAGAAAGCTCTCTTGCTCGTAAAAGACAGATATCCTCCAAGCAAGAGGTGGCTGGCAAGATCAAGGCAATATCTGCAAAAATGCCTTCCAAAGCAGCAGATAGAGAGGCTAAGTGATGACACCAGGCTCTAGAGAAACAATTTTCCCAAGCTGAAAGGAGGCAAAATTCCACCGAGGATGAATTAGAGCCACCTAATTAGAGGGAGGAGGAAATATTTGGCTCAAGAAAGCCTAGCCAGGAACCTCTGGAAACAGACGCCGATACGGAACAGGGGAACGGATCTCCCCTAAGCGAGGGGCCTGGAGATCTGGGTTCAGAATCAGGCACCCATCGCTCAGACAATCATGGAGTAATGTCTTCAGAACACCTACAATCCCTGATATCTCAGGCTGTTGCACAGGCCATGGCTTCCTCAAGACACCATTGTTCTGGAGCAAGGTCCATGGCTTCAAGGGACAGCTTCCATCTTTCCCAAGAGGAGGCCCATGTATCAAGACTCTATTTCCTCCTCTAGGTCCTCCAGAGACAGGAGGTCTCCTGCGGAGGACCATGAACTGACGGATCAGAGGTTGTCCAACGAAGAGGATATATCCCCAGATCCTCCTCCATTTGTGGGCCTTTTTAATCCATCCTTATTCAAAACACTGCTATATAGCAGCATCGCAAAGATCAAAAGGCCTCTGATCCCGCAGAAAGAACCTTCCACCAGTCTCTCAACCAATCAGGTCACAAACAACAAGGTGTTTTCACAACCCACTTATACACAACACTTTGTTCCCTGCCCACCTCTCTTTTTTGATTCTGTTCAGAACAACATGGGGGCACCGGGTTCCTTCCTCCCAATGGGGGGGGGGGCAGACAAGAAGATGTTCAACATAGACCCGGCACTATCAGAGATAATAGAAGTGCCGGCAGTGGATGAACCCCTTTTTTCTTCACCCCCGATAACCGGGGATGCATCAGAGGCCCTGAAATCGGAAGATAAGAAGATGGACCTCACCTTCCACAGGGCACACCAGGCCTTGGCATAGGCAATCAAGGCAGGCATCACTACATCCTTTTTTGCCAGGACGTCACTACTTTGGCTGTGCCAACTCCAGATGAGTATTCCCCCAGAGGAGGAGAAAACTCACCAGAATTTAAGAAGGTTAGTGGCAGCAGCAGAGTTCATGTCAGGTACCTCCTTACATGCATCCAACTTTTCTGTGAGAGCAATAGCGTACAATACCGGTGCACACAGATTACTGTGGCTCAAACATTGGAGAGTGAGCATGAAAGCAAAATGGCGTTTAGTGGCAGCACCCTATAAGGGTGGCTGGCTCTTTGGTGAGACTCTTGACCCTTATTTAATGGAAAACAAGGACAAACACAAGATTCTAGCGCACCTGACAAAGAGAACGGAGAGGAGAGCTCCCTCCTATTCCTGCAGACCACCTTTTCGATCCGATGCAGGCACAGAATAGGAAGCCTTTTCCAGACCCTTTCAGCACAGATTGGACCAGCAAAGTGAGAGAAGCAGTAACAGGGACAGGTTCAGACAACAATTCCAATCAAAGCGGCCCTTTCAAGGAGCCAGGGGCGTGCCTACCGCAGATCGAAGTGATGATGGTGGGGGCTCTCCCATTGGTGGCCGGCTAGTCCTTTTTGCTGACAAATGGCAAGCCACCACCATGGATCTTTGGGTCCTAAATACCATCAGATTCGGCCTATCACTGGAATTCCTCTCCACTCCCCCAAATCGGTTCATACCTTGCCCATCTCCAAGAGATCTGATCAAAAGGAACCTCATCAAGGAGGCCATCCAGCACCTTCTGGACATTCAGGCCATAGAACCGGTAGAAAGAGATCAGAGGGGACATGGATTCTCTTCTATCTTATTCATAGTCCCAAAGAGTTTGGGGGGGGGAGGTGGAGAGCAATACTAGAATTAAAAAGTCTGAACAGACACCTGGAGTACAAAAAGTTCAAAATGCAAACCATCTGCTCGATATTAGCCAGCATCAGAAGATGTCCATAGATCTGATGGAGGCTTACCTTCACATTCCCATACTTCCAGATCACCGGAGGTGATCTACCACGCGGGACAACACTTCCAATACAGGGCCCTGCCTTTTGGACTTTCTTCAGCTCGCAGGGTGTTCACAAAGGTATTGGCAACACTCGCCGCACACCTGAGAACAATTCCGGTGCGCATCCAATGCTATCTGGATAACATTCTCCTCCAATCCTCATCAGGCCAGACAGCACAGTCAGACCTGGCATTGACTCTGACAACCTTTCAAGAGCACAGATTCTCAGTAAATTTCCAAAAGAGTCAGACCGTTCCTTTGACCTCCCTCCTTCATCTGGGAGTGGTCATAGACACATAAAAATGCACGGTCCATCTCTCTCAAGACTGTCAACGCAGCATTCGAACCCTGGTCAGACTCATCTGAAGGAAATGAACCACGACACTGGCCACACTCTCGCAATTGCTAGGGAAGATGGTGTCATGCCTTGCAATAGTGTCTTGGGCACGGCTACACTCCAGAGAGCTGCAGTGGTTCCTACTTCCATTTCAGAAAGAGGGGATAGGTTCCTCAAACCGAAGAGTAAAGGTGCCACCAAAGGTCCTAGGGTTGCTCCAGTGGTGGTCTTCCCCAGCGATGGAAAAGGGACACTTGTTCAGGGAAGTCAACCAAGTCACTTTGACAACGGATGCCAGCCTATTCGGTTGGGGAGTGCACCTACAATCACAGCTAGCACAGGGTCAATGGTCAAAGAAAGACCTAAAACACAACATAAACTGGCTAGAACTTAGAGCCATATGCCTGGCCCTTTGTTACTTTCGCAGCACAGTGACACATTGACACGTTCTGGTACTCACAGACAACGTAGCGGCCAAGGCGCACATCAACCGACAGGGAGGCACACGATCCAGGGCTCTCATGACTGAAGCGCAAGTGCTGGGAACCTGGGCAGAAAGCAACCTAGCCTACATCAAGGCTGGTCACATTTGAGGAGAAGCAAATCACCAGGCAGACTTCCTGAGCAGGGCGACAATATATCACTCAGAGTGGAGCCTGCACCCTGCTCTTTTCAGGAAGGCATCAGAGAGATTCGACAACCCAGTGCTGGACCTGTTTGCCAGCTCAAAGAATGCTCACCTTCCGAGGTTCTTCTCCTGTTTTCCGACACCAGGAGCAGAGAGAGTGGATGCACTCTGAGGCCATTGGCCGAAAGGACTGCTTTATTTTATTTGTATTTGTATTTAATTTTATTTATATGCCGCCCAATCCCAAAGGACTCAGGGCGGCGTACAGAGATTAAAACAATCATAAAACAATAAAATAATACAGTCATACCACGAGTCTGATCATATCCCGCCCCCCCCCCGGGGACATTAGCCCCAGGCCTGCCGGAACAGGAGAGTTTTAACGGCTTTCTTAAAGGCCGGCAGGGTGGGAATAGTTCGAACCTCTGGGGGAAGTTGATTCCACCAGGTCGGAGCCACCACAGAAAAGGCCCTTCCCCGAGGGCCCGCCAGCTGACATTGTCTGGCCGACGGGACCTGAAGGAGGCCCAATCTATGGGACCTCACCGGTCTCTGGGAGCTCTGCAGCAGAATGCGGTCCTGTAAGTAACCTGGCCCTATGCCATGAAGGGCTTTGAAGGTGATAACCAACACCTTGAATTGCGTCCGGAGACCCACAGGAAGCCAGTGCAGCTCGCGGAGGATCGGTGACTCGTGGGCGTACCTTGGCGCGCCCACAATCGCTCTCGCGGCTGCGTTCTGAACCAACTGCAGTCTCCGAACGCCCTTCAAGGGTAGCCCCATGTAGAGCGCGTTACAGTAATCCAGTCTTGAGGTGACAAGGGCATGAGTGACTGTGAGTAAAGCCTCCCGGTCAAAATAAGGCCGCAACTGGTGCACTAGGCGAACCTGTGCAAAGGTCCCCCTGGCCACAGCCGATAGATGTTGTTCCAAATTTAGCTGTGAGTCCAGGAGGATACCCAAGTTGCGTGCCTGCACCGAGGGAGGTAAATTTGCCCCCCCCCAGGACTAATGATGGACCATCCAGTTGGCCTTTGGGAGGCAAGACCCAGAGCCACTCGGTCTTGTCAGGGTTGAGTCTAAGCCTGTTCACCCCCATCCAGACCCTCACATCTTCCCGGCACCGGCACATCACGTCGACTGCTTCACTGAAAGGACACGGGGTGGAGATATACAATTGGGTATCATCTGCGTACTGATGATACCTCACCCCGTGTCGCCGAATGATCTCACCCAGCGGTTTCATGTAGATGTTAAAAAGGAGGGGGGACAGGACCGAGCCCTGAGGCACCCCATAATCGAGGCGCCTAGGGGTCGATCTCTGTCCGCCCGCCAACACCGACTGCGACCTGTCAGAGAGGTAGGAGGAGAACCACAGCAATACGGTGCCGCCAACCCCCACCTCTCCGAGACGACGCAGAAGGATACCATGGTCGATGGTATCGAAAGCCGCTGAGAGGTCAAGGAGCACCAGGATAGAGGAATAACCCCTATCCCGGGCTCGCCAGAGGTCATTGGTCAGTGCGACCAAAGCAGTCTCAGTGCTGTAGCCGGGCCTGAATCCAGATTGAAAAGGGTCCAGATAATTAGTTTCATCCAAGGATCGCAAGAGTTGGGACGCCACAACCTTCTCTACAACCTTCCCCACAAAGGGGAGGTTGGAGACAGGACGAAAGTTCTTCAAAGCAGCTGGGTCCAGGGAAGGGCTCTTGAGGAGAGGCCTCACCACCGCTTCCTTTAAAGGTTGCGGGAAAGACCCCTCCATCAAGGAGGCATTGATTATCGCCTGGAGCCAGCCTCGTGTCACCTCCCTACTGGCAGAAACCAGCCAGGAGGGGCACAGGTCCAATAAACAGGTGGCGGCATTCATCGCCCTCAGGGGTCACAGGCTCAAACTCGCTCCAGATAACATGACTAAGACCAGCCCCTGGCAACTCGGCTGGCACTGCCCAGTCGGAGTCCAGGTCTCTCTGAATCTGAGCGATTTTGTCCGAAAGAAACTGTGTCCGAAAGAAACTGAACAAACTCCTCAGCTCTCCCCCGCAAGGGTTCCTCCGCCTCCTCCACTTTAAGAAGGGAGCGGGTCACCCTAAACAAGGCGGCCGGGCGAGATTCTGCGGACGCAATAAGTGCGGAAAAGTGAACACGCTTTGCCGCCCTTATCGCCACTACATAAGTCCTAAGATAGGCTCTTAATAGTGATCGGTCAGATTCAGAGTTACTGGCCCTCCAACGTCGCTCTAGACATCTCTTGTGGCGCTTCATCTCCCGGAGCTCCTCAGTAAACCAAGGCGCCCTCCGGGGACCACCACCACAGAGAGGTCGCAAAGGCGCAATTCGATCCAGGCCCCGGACGCCGCCTCATTCCAGGCCACAACCAGGGACCCGGACGAGTTGTGGACAAGGGAGTCAGGTATTTCCCCAAGCTCCTCCTGGAACCGATCTGGGTCCATTAGGCGCCTGGGGCGGAACCACCTAGTCGGCTCCCTCTCCCTGCGATGGGGGAATGATGCTCTGAAGTCCAGCCTCAATAGGAAATGATCTGTCCATGACAAGGGCAAGATCTCTATTCCCCTTAATTCCAGATCATGTCACCATTGCCCCAAGAGAAACACAAGGTCGAGTGTGTGACCACCCCTATGAGTTGGATCCTGAATTACCTGGGTCAGGTCCATGGTTGCCATGGAAGCCATGAACTCCTGAGTCGCCTCTGAGCGATCGCCGAGTGATGGTAGGTTAAAGTCCCCCAGTACTATAAGTCTGGGGAACTCCACCGCCAACCCAGCTACTGACTCCAGCAACGCAGGCAGGGCTGTTGCAATGCAGCTGGGAGGTAAGTACGTCAGCAGCAAGCCCAACTGAACCCGTGAACCCAACTTCAATAGGAGGGACTCACACCCAACAACCTCCGGGGCAGGAATCCCACGAGGACTCAAGGACTTCCGAGCAATGACTGCCACTCCCCCACCCCTGCCCTGATGTCGAGGCTGATGAAGCACCACAAACCTGCTATATGCATTCCCACCGCGTCCTCTGATACAAGCAATCATCAGAAAGATATTGTAGGAACAAGCAGAGGTGATACTCATTGCTCCGCACTGGCCAAGATGGCCGTGGTTTGCTGATCTCGTAAACCTATCTACACGATTCTACACGACCAAATCTCCCTCAACCAGGGGGCCCTGCTACACCCAGAGCCACAATGGCTCCAATTGGCTGCCTGGCGCTTGAGGGGAGTCTCCTAGAGAGAGACAACTTTTCACAAAGAGTCATTAGGACACTCCAGGCCTCTAGAAGGCCTACAACTAACAGGATCTATGATTCCACTTGGAAAAATTACTGTAGTTGGTGCAACAGACAACAACTAGACCTATGTAATATCTCTATCTCAGATATCCTAGATTACCTAGCGGAGGGTCTGGATAGGGAGTTCGCACCCAACAGAATTCATAAACAGGTGGCTGCTCTATCTACTATCTTTACCTATGGCAATTCCAAACCTCTAGCCAGACACCCAGTGGTGCGATCCTTCGTCAAGGATGCAACAAACAGTAGGCCGCCTGTAGTCCACAGATACCCCTCCTGGGATCTACTTAAGGTCCTACAGGCCATCACCTCACCTCCATTTGAGCATGTCCGGACCTGCAACCTACAATACCTGACCCTTAAGGTCGCTTTCCTAGTCGCTGTTACCTCAGCAAGGTGCATCTCAGAGCTAGCAGCACTGTCAGTGGGGGAGGATCTTTGTACCTTCTACATGGACAAGGTGGTGTTACGTTTGGACCCTTCCTTCATTCCAAAGGTCAATTCTTTATTCCACAGAGCACCGGAGGTGGTGCTACCAAATTTTTGCCCCAAGCCTTCCCATGAATTGGAATGCAAGTGGCACACCTTAGACGTTCGCAAAGTTTTAAAACAATACATCAAGTGAACGGCACCTTTCCGCAGATCGGAAGCATTTGTCTTCTTCCACTCTCACACAAGAGGTCGAAGGGTCACTGCATCCACAATCAGCAGATGGATTAGAGGGTACCTAGTAGAGGCATACAGGGGACAGTCCTTGACGGTCCCCAGATGAATCACCACACATTCCATGCACAGCGCTGCCACCTCAGCAGCATGGGCAACCCAGGCTCCGATTGAAGAGATATGTAGAGCAGCGACATGGGCATCACCTTCCCCCTTTATAAGACACTACAAATTAGATTGATTCGCATCTGCGGAGGCCTCCTTTGGCAGGAGGGTACTCCAATGCGTAGTATCAGAAATTGGGACACAGGCCCAGACGGCCTCCCACCCACAAGGACAGTGAGGCTTTGGTATGTCCCATTGGAGAAGGGGTGTTGGTCTTACCCGAATGCCTTTTCTCAGCATGATGATGGAGAATCCACTCCCACCCTTGGGGCCAGTCAGGTCCTGTGAAGGGAGAGAAGGGAGTTGACACAAGGAAACGTAGCCAAAAGCTTTCGCCTCTGTCGAGACCGGGGAAGGGAGGTCTCAAGAGGAGAGGCGGAGCAAAAATTGGGCAACTAGTCTACGGGCAGAAGACGAGGAAAACCCATTGGTGGATTTTCCATCATCATGCTGAGAAAAGGCGTTCAGCTAAGACCAATGCCCCTTCTAACCCCACCTTATTCATTAAAGTTGGCTGGATAACCTTGGGCCAATCACCAGGAGTTTATGAGTTTTAGTCCCGCCTTTGGCATGAAAGCTTGCTGGTGACTTTAAGCCATTCATTCTTTCTTTCAGACCATCCTCACAAGGATGCTGTTGTGGGGAAAGGAGGAAGGAGTATTACATATATTGGCTGTCTTGAGTTATTTATAAAAATAATAGACATAAGATAAAATAAATGATAGATAGGTAGATAGGTAGATAGATAGATAAATTTCTGATAGTAGCTATTGGAGGCTATCAAGCATTTAATTTAGTAAAAACCAAAACTTTCATAAATTTTAATTTACAGAATTGTCTTTCCTTCTTTACTTTACTTTCCAACTTTACTTTCAAAATTGTAACGTGTGATGCAAGTTGTGCTTTTAAAAATATACGAACTAAATTATGTCAGGTTTTGCTGAAAAGAAGAAAAAAAGTTAAATTTATGCTAAAGCCTTGATATAGTTGCATCATTTTAACTGAACCTTTGAAATTATTTTAAAATTTAGTAATGACAGAAAGCAAGCAACAAAGTGAGCAAAAGATCTTTGACTGAAGTAGTTCTTTTTTTAACTTTGCCTTTGTTGAAATTTGATTTTTATTATTAGGAATAATATTGTGCAAAAAATACTCCAGCTGTCTTAAAACTGCATAATTAATGCTTATTTCGATAGAATCCATCCATCTGTTTATAGTGCAGCTCACTTTTCTTCTGAAATGGAACAAATTGTGGCATAACTTCTACTTAAAGGATTTTCTGCAAAAGAAGGAAATATGTCAGAAAGTGTTTTCTACAGTAGCAACTACAATGCATTAAAGGAAGCACAGAATTCTAAACTAGTTATCAAAGTCCACTTTATAGATCTCATTTTTTCTGAAGTTCAGGAAGTACCATTGGAATGAAAATCACTAACAACTTGTACTAAATCCATTGCAATTCACATTGTGAATGGGAGGAACACAGTAATCTTCTGTTGGCTAAAGCTTCACTTTGGAGCCTTTGATCCCTATCTAGTAATTGGAACATTTTTATCTGAACAAGTTTGAGTGGATATAAAATGTTCCATTTCATTGCTTTTATAAATGAAATAGCGCTAGACCTAGGAACCTTTTTAATCACTTTGTTGGTGCGTTATTCTGTTGTTTATTAAAACATTTGATGATGTACTTAACAAAAATGAAGTTCTTTTACTCTTAATTGGTATTATATGTTAATAGTTTTTAGTATCCATACTTGAAAGGGGAGTTTTTTTAAAAAAGGGTCTTGAAGTCCATTTGAGTTAATTGTTTCGTATGTTTTTATTTAGTGTATTGTTACTATTGGTTTGTTCTGCTGGTTTTTCTTGACCTGCTCATTAATTTTAATAGTGATAATAAGGTCTGTAGCTTTCCCTTTCTTATCTTGGAAGCTCATTTCCTTGACCTTATTCATATTTCCTCTACTCTGCATCTCTACCCTTTCCAACATATATTTTTGAAAATGTGTCTCAGTGTGTCATAAAAAAAGTTAAATAAGAATTCAAGTGACTAATCACATTGATGTGATCTTTGCAAAAATGTGGAATAGTCATGAGAACAAATTATGCTGCTATTTTGAAAGAGGATTTTTTTTCACAAGAAAACTAGGCTAATGCCTTTTTCAACTTGAGTGTTCATCATAAAATCTGAGCTGAAGAGTTCTTAATGGAAAATCCCAATATGAGGCTGCTACGCATGGCTTTCATCTAAGGCATCAGTGGTGTTTGATCTCCCCTCCATGCATTTCTTTCGTTCCCCTTAGAGATGATGACTGTCCTTGAAATGTGTTCTGGTTCTTAAAGCTTGGAGAGGCAAAGAGACGAGAAAAGGGGAACTAACTATTTAAAGTAAATCTACTTTACATCAAGAGCATTTGCAATAAGGCCATTGGCGAACATTTCCATATCTTCCTAACTGTGCAAGTTATTTTATTTATTTGTATGCCACCTTTATTATTTTTATAAATAATTCAAGGAGGTGAGCATACCTAACACTTTTTCGTCTTCCTATTTTCCCCACAACAATAACACTCTGAGGTGAGTTGGGCTGAGAGAGAGTGATTGTTCCCAAGATCTCCCAGCTGGCTCTCATGCTTAAGGCAGGACTACAACTCCCAATCTCCAGTTTTCTAGCCTGATGCCTTATTCACTAAACCAAACTTGCTCAATTATTAATAATTATATTTGCTTCTCCCCCTGAGATTATATCTGTATTCTGCTTCATACATTATCATTTATTTGTCAAATCTTCTTATCTCTTTCTTTTTTGACAATTTCTATCAGCTGCACCCAATCATGATACTATTGTATGATTCTATGACTTTCATGGTTTTTGTTTCCCTCACAAGCCATAAATTGTCCTTGATATTTTTGTTTTACAATTTGATATTCATTAATTGTCCATCTGTGTGTAGGTTGCTTTTCTCGGATTTACATTCAATCCATATTCATTCAAAACTCATTCATTCTTGACTCTCGGTCTTCTTGTTCTGCCCTACACACTTTTTAAGTATTCTTTTGTGCCCAATTTGTTTTTGCTGATATACCTTATTCTCTCTTTGCAGAATAAAGTGGCTACAATTTTACTCTTTACATAGCAATTTGCACTTTCCTCAGCAGACATTCATTTCTACCACATTTGAACAACATTCCTCCATTTATTTAGTTATCTTTAGGAATCATTAGAAATAGGTTATAATCTGTCATCCTGTTGATGCTATTATACCTTGCAGCCTGATTGGACAAAGGCTGCCATCCACGATCTCTATTTTTACCTTTTGGAAATAGATCACAACACATCCTAAAAGAGCCTATGTATATTTCATATAACAGGGATGGTTTTAGAGATCAAATAAGAAATGTATTGCTTTTTTGAAGAATGTGCAAACTTAATTATAGAATTACTTCTTCATGCATTGATCTTCTATGTCTGAGTGCCACCTAAGAAAACATGGACACCCTTCTTAATTTTCTATTTAATTAAGACAAATTAATGTAAATGAATTTTTATGTATAAATTATAAGACGGGAAAGAACATAAAGGAGAGAGGAATTTTGTAATTATGTTATAATCCATGGGTATACTTCACTATGACTGTAGAATGAGTTTATTGTTTTTATTTCTTTTTATATCAATAATTAGTTGATTCAAAGTAATAATTTTTTATCTCTTTTATACTCTCATTTTTCTTTTCTCAAATGTTTGAAGTAAGGTAACTCAAAAGATTTCAAATGTAAAAAATATTTCAAAATCATGGTTTAGAGTAAAAGCATCATTTAAAAAAAAAAAGATTTTAAAATGCCCATTCTTCTTTTTTTTTAATCATAATGTTGTTCCTGCACTGGATTTTATCTTGAGAGTGTTGATAAAGCAATACAGTAAAAAAAAAAAAAAAACTTCTCATGTGAACCATCATTAGGCAAGTAGCCTACTTAATGGATATTTTTATGATGTAAAAAAGATGTTGAGACTCTAGAAAGAGTACAGAGAAGAGCAACAAAGATGATTAGGGGACTGGAGGCTAAAACATATAAGGAACGGTTGCTAAAATTGGGTATGTCTAGTTTAACAAAGAGAAGGACAAGGGGGGACATGATAGCAGTATTCCAATATCTCAGGGGCTGCCATAAAGAAGAGGGAATTAAGCTTTTTTCCAAAGCACCCGAAGGCAGGACAAGAAGCAACGGGTGGAAACTAATCAAGGGGAGAGAAGCAACCTAGAACTAAGGAGAAACTTCCTGACAGTGAGAACAATTAATCAGTGGAACAACCTGCCTCCAGAAGCTGTGAATGCTCCAACACTTGAAGTTTTTAAGAAGAGACTGGACAGCCATTTGTCTGAAATGGTATAGGGTTTCTTGCCTGAGCAGGGGGTTGGACTAGATGACCTCCAAGGTCCCTTCCAACTTTACTACTTTTACTATTACTAAAGCTTTTAAGATTATGGGAAGAAATTTGGTAGTGCCCAGTTCTCAAGTTTTTCTCAAGTTTCCAAACATATTTATTTATTTATTTATTTATTTGTTTGTTTGTTTGTTTAGCTATCCATTCCTTTTATTTATATGTACATCCATCTCAAACATCTGATTCTGGACAGCTAACAGAATAAAAACAAGGTAAAAAAAATAAGAGAAAACAATAAGTAACAAATATAGGAGCTGAGGTAGTCTTGCAAGTATTGGAACAAGACAAAAGGAATACATGAACCAACTGTTTTGTCCATTGTTTTTTCCTTTCCTGCTTTTGTACTCTGATTAGAGACATGTTACCTTTGAAGAAGGAGCTTCTATATGCTTCTCTCTGAATTACCTTAGCTAATGCCTTTGGCTATCACAGCTAATAGCTTATTAATGGGAATACTTCCTCTTCTGAATCTTTCTTTCTTTTTTTTTTTTTTATTGAAAATTTTTAAATTTTACAAAAACAAATCCCCTTCCCATACCCCCCCCAACCCTACCTCACCCCCCTCCTACCCAACCTCCCAAACCCTCCCCTGGACTTCCCAGAGCTGAATACAGGCTTAATTGAGAAAAAAAAAAACTTAAAACACTTTTAAAACCTAAACAAATTTAAATACAATCATCATTCTATATAAACTCCCTCCAAAAACGCAAATTTAAACATTACTTTCTTTGAATATCTATACCTATAATGTAAAATCTAATTTCTCCCTCTTTCTTTATCCTAATACAAAAAAATAAATATATAAACCTTTGTTATACCATCAAAACTAAATACTCTTAGAAAACTTAAAGTAAATACATATTTCCTTCAATCTTCATAATCTTCTCACCTATCCAAAAAAAAACTTAAAAATCCTAAACAAATCTAGACAAATTTAGTTAAACAAATTATTTTCTCTTAAAGATATTAATAATAATATTTAAAAACTTGAAACACTTTTGAATCCTAAACAAATCTAAATACAATCATCATTCTATATAAACTTCCTCCAAAAACACAAATTTAAGCATTACTTTCTTTCCTAAACAAATCTAGACATTTAATTAAACAAATTATTTTCTCTTAGAAATATTAATAATAATATTTAAAAACCAAATTTAAGCTTTACTTGGAACTTAAACAAATTATACTCCCTTCAAAACACAAATTTATTAAAATCCCCTCACTTTCCAAAAACGATATAAGTTTTACTTCTCCCACAATCTCAATAGTAAACTTCTTGTCTAAAATTCTCATTCAATGTCCATAATTTTCCAATAACCAGTTGCACCCACTATAAACACAAACTTCTTATCTAAAATTTTCATTCAATATCCCTAATCTTCTGTCTAATAGCCAGTTGCATCTACTATAAGCACAATCCATATCGGTCTCTCTTGCCCGCAAGCATCGAAAAAAATGCGTGGAATTCTGCCCTTGAAGATCGCTCCAAAGAGTTTGTAAGTCCTGAGTGACCCACCAGCTCAGGAATCAGTACCTGTGAAACTTCCTCAACCTCCTTCTTCTGTTGGTCTTTCTCTTTACATTTATATGTTACTTTTTCTTTACATTGATATGTTGCACAAGTCTCAGGGACCGATACCTGTAAAACTTCCTCAGTGAATTCCTCCTTGTGTTGATCTTCACAATTGTAAGTTGTACAAGTTATCCTCTGCCCGTTCCTCTCTTGTTGGTGCCCCTCAAGCTGAAATTTCCCAATTTCGATTTCAGGCAGCAATTCCACCCTTGAAGATTGCTCCAAAAACTTTGTAGGTCTAACTTCTCCCAGAGCCACCCTTGAAGATTGCTCCAAAGACTTTGTAGGTCCAACATCTCCCAGAGATTCAGAGACCGCTGAATATGAAACTTCCTTAACCTTCTTCTGTTGCTGCTTTTCTTTGGAGTTATGTGCTACACAATTTGTCTTCTGCTCCTCAATCTGGACTTGTTGAGACCTAATAGATGGCGATGCACATACCCCCAGGACCGAAGTATAAAAATCTTTTGCTTGAGAAACAGTATTAAGTCTATGACATGTCCCCAGGTATTTCACCACCATTCCAGTCGGAATATCCCATCTGAATAGAATTTTTCTCTTTTTAAGTTCATTTACTAGAAAAGCAAACTCCTTTCTTCTTCTTAAAATTTTAGATGGGATCTCCTTAAAAATTATGACATCTTGTGAAGCAATTTGAAATCTCTTCTTATAATAGGCTTGCACAATTTGATTGCGTAAGGATCTTTTACCAAAGTAAATTACCACATCTCTTGGCAGATTCTTCTGTACTGCCACCACAGAGTTAACCCTAAATAATTTTTCAATTTCACTAAGTATTCCCTCTTTTTCTTTATTCAAAATCAATGCAAAGTCCTTTGCAACCATTTCTTTCAAATCTTCTTGCAAAGACTCTTCCAGGCCTCTGATTCTTAATGCATATTCCATTTGTCCATATTGAAGCATAAGAATCTCATTTTCCATTTCTTTTTCCATACTTTCAATTTTCCCCTCCATTATGTCCACTTTTTCAGCTACCTCTTCCACATGGGAGTTCACATTTTCAAGAACAGAAGCAACTCCTTCTAAAGCCAAAACAAAATCTTGTCTCAAGATCTTATTATTTTCCTCTAAAATCTTTTTCATTTCTGCCCTAATTTGAATTATAACATCTCCCATCATGTTTTGCAAATCCTTCATAGATATTAGCTGACCCCCAGAAGAGGGTGAAACTATTGATTTAGAAGCTGTAGAAATCCCTGGACGCTTTGGAGCCATCTTAAAGAAAAACCTTTAGCCCTTCTTAAAAAATTATAAAAATTCCTTCAAAAATCATAACTCCCTCCAAGGAAGGTCATTATAATAAAAAGAAAAAAGGGAAAAGAAAAAAAAAAGGAAAAGAAAAAGAATTAAAAAAAGCTTTACTCCTTCTTAAAAATTGCAAAAAATTAAACAGAAAAAAGTCCTTCAAAAAAGAGTCATTACAATAAAAAGAAGGGAGAAGAAAAAAAAATAATAATAATTAAATAGAAAAAGTCCGTTCCAAAAAAAAAATACTTAGAGATACCAAAAACAACCATTCCAATCATAAGAAAATAAAAAGGGAAAGGGAAAGGAAAGAAAAAGAAACACCAAAAAGCCTGCCGGTCAGCATTCTAACTTCAAAAAAAAAAAAAAAACACCGAGAAATTTGCCGATCGCCATTTTACTTTCCCTTTCAACAAAGAAAAAAAAAAATAAAAAGAGAGAATAAAAATAGAAGCAAGTCTTAAAACTTAAAATCCAAATAAATCAAAGAAAGCAAAAACTAAATCCTCTACTCAGCTCTGTCCGTTTATAAAAAAAAACTCACCAGTTCTCTTTAAGCACGGAGGTGTTTGCAACGGCTCGTTTTGTCCCTGAGGACCAAAACAGCTGGGAAGCGGAGACAAGTCTGAACTCCGTGGGAGCACTCCTTTCACCCCCCCAAAAAAAACTTGGGGGGTGCAAAAGAGGCTCTACCACTATTCAGACACTCTCTACCCCCCCCCTTTGCCCGGGAGGGGGATTTTGAACCGCTGAACAGCTGGTGTCTGCTGTTCATAGCGGTTCTTACACTTACCCAGGAAAGACGGCTACAAAGTAGCCGCCATCGCGCGCGCAAAATCCACCGGAAGTCTGAATCTTTCTTCTCAGCCTTGTTGTTGGCTTTAAAGTTCAGCATGTGGGACTTAGTACAAAGGATAAACCATTTATATACATATCTGATTATCTTACAAATTATGGTTACTCTGAGGGTTTTTTTTGTAGCAGTTTCAATAAATGCAACACATTTAATAGGCAAGAAAAATCAAGGGCCATATCTCAAAACTAATACACAATATTAATTCATCGTAAATCTTACAAAATTAAATGTCCAGTATGCACTACCTATATAATTTCTAAAAGCAGGAATACAAAGTTTGAAATAGCTGTGAAATGCTCATTGTTTCATAGATATGAATGTGTGTTTGGAAATAGCATAGGGAATGATGTACTGCCTACTTTTCCCTCCTCTGTAATTATGCTTCTGCTTGAAATGCTTATCCTAATGGCTGAAGCTGATGTAGCTGAATACATGATTGAAAGTGGTCTCTCTCTATAACCTTACAGAAATCCCTTTGGAACTAGTGGATGACTGAGTAATTTGAAGTGCAAAAACCTACAGTTTTATTGACAGTAATTACCAAGCTAGTTTGATGTGACTGGAATCAAGAGGTGAATAAAGTAGCATTTGTTATTGTATTTCCTTTGGCAAATATCATGGATCTCAACAATTATTTCTTTGTTTATAGAGTTGTGTACATTTGATATTGACTTATTTTAAATACTGCTCCCGATTTATGAGAAAAGTCTTTAAAATGATAGATTCATGTCACTGATCTATTTTCTTCTGCTACTGTAAGAAGAAGCAGTGGAATTTCTGTTCTTCAAAAGGGTTTTTATGTAGGTAGTTTTATTTAAAATGTATCTAGGATTGGTTGAATTAAGCTGGATTTGCCTGCTTTTTTCAGCTTTTTTAAATTATTTAAAATGTACAAGTGGTCCAAAATGTCTATTGTAGTGTGCCGATTTCGAATGATTTTATTTATTCATTGACTTTACTATAAAGAAATAAAGAAAAAATGATATATTCCTCAAAAAAGAGAATTAAGAGGGAAATAGAAATAGGGGAAAATAGTACAAGAAGTCCTTGATTTCTGACTGCAAAAACTGCTTAAACCTGGTTTAAGAAACCAGAAATTGTGGTCACATGGCAGCATTTTGGGTGCTCAACAACTGGCTCACATTTACGTCTGTTTGCAATGTCCCATGGTCACATAACAGTGATTTATGACATTTTGGCAGAAAAACGTGTTTATTTCCTGTTTTTGGCAAAACCACCCCACAGTGACAATGGGATTGCTTAATGATTGTAGCATTTGCTTAATGATGTAAGTTGAAAATTACCTATAATTACAGAAAACAGAAAACACAGATTTAATTTTTAAATAAAAGGAGTAAATTTAACTAGTCTTTCCATTACAACAATAAAGAACCAGTTCATAAAAAGAGAAATATCACAAACATCTTGTTCATGATCGTAGGTTAAATACAAATATATAAAAGATGGTTAAACTTTTAACAGAGCCCTTCCTGCTCCAGGCATCATCTTGAATAGTCTGTTGTCGTGTTTTCATATCAGGCAAAGAAAAATCAATCCACTGTAATGCATGTTAACACTGATTGTTCATAATTACATAATGTTCCCCATAACATCAATGAATCTGTAGCTAATTCATGTCAATTTTCTATTGGTATATTTCTATCACTGGAGATTTTAAAAAAGAGATTGGACATTCACCTGTCTGAGATGGTATAGGTTCTCCTGCTTCAACAGGGGACTGAAGTAAAAGACCTCCAAGGTCCCTTCCAGCTCTGTTCTATTCTATTCTATTCTATTCTATTCTATTCTATTCTATTCTATTCTATTCTATTCTATTCTATTCTACTCTACTCTACTCTACTCTACTCTACTCTAATCTACCCTACCCTACCCTACCCTACCCTACTCTACTCCTATTTCTATTTCTATTTTCAGAATTACATTTATTCCAGGCTTAACTATATTTGTCTTCCCAACCATTAAATAAATTTATGGACCTAACTCAATTGTCCATATTATGTGCTTAAGTATCCCTTCCATAATTTTACATGCTTAATATAATACAATTGACCACCAGCTCTTTTAAAACATTCTCTGAGATACTGTATCTAATAAACATGAAAAATATTTTGCTGAATTAATATCATTTTAAGATCATAATGATGATTACTGATACTCTTTAAAACTGTTAATTATTTAATCCTTTGTTCCAAAATTCTTGCAAATAACTAATCACATGAAAATAATCCCCAATTGTCTACAAAAATAGCACTGACTAACTCAAGACTAACTTTCTTTCCATTCGATTGTGTCTGATTCTAGGAGACTGTCTGAAGAAGTCTGCATTTTTCATGGCAAGGTTTTTCAGAAGTGGCTTGCCATTGCCTTTTTGCTAGGGTTGAAAGAGAGTGACTGGCCTGAGGTCTTCCAGATGGTTTTGTGTGCAGGGTGGAATTATATCTCATAGCCTCCTGATTTCTAGCCTGATGTCTTAACCATTATACCAAACTGGCTCTTTCAGGAATTTTAGAAGTTCCTAAATGTTTAACAGAATGCACTGCCACTTCATAGTTCCAGATAATCCAAAATTATTTTTATTAACTCAAATGATTTTAAAACTTGGTTGGCAATTAGGTTATCTAAAATATTAATGTCCTATGAGCCCACAAGAAGGAAAATTTATCTGCAGATTCAAATTGGGAATATCCTAATTCAGAGTAATAATTTGATTTCCATTCCATTAATTACAATAGCTCTTTTGCTTAAGGACCAGTTCCTTAGTGACTGTTTGAAATTACAACACCCCCCCCCAGTTATTTATGACCCAGTTCCAGAGCTATGATGGCAGTGTGCGTGCACACGCTCATACACACACACACACACACACACAGTCAGATGATTGCATTTGGGTCATTTGGCAATCAGCTCACTTTTATGGATAGCTACAGTATTTGCAATGTACAGTGTTGTACATGCATAAGAATGAACTTTATGATAGCCATGTTAGCTTTGCAATAACCACACTTTATGATAACCACAAAAAGGATTCTAAAATTGGATTTGTCATTTGGGTGCCTCGACTTATGACTGTCATAACGTAGTACAGAAATTCCATGCTCCTGTCAATGACGCTAACATTGAATGTTCCTGCTCTGACAACTGATGAAAATGCAGCCATTTTCGCTTCTCCTTTAACATGCTTTTTCTTGCCTTTAGAAATCAGGTGCAGTGGGGGGTGAGTGGGATGAAAGCTCAGCTAGACATAATAATAACGCTGCTGTGGGAACTCAAGAACAAGCTGATGACATTTTGGCAAGCTGGGGAGAAAGCCTGTGCTTTTAGCTAATTGGGGAATATGATTTAGGACGGGGTGGAAATTGCACTTTGTTACTTTGTATTGGAGGAAGGGAATTTAGTTTTTGGGTTCAACTATGTAGTGCCGATACTTTGTTTCCCAAAATAAAATGTTCTTTAAGAAAGAATTTTGCCTGGAAGTTCTTTTGATGGGTTTCATCTATCGGAACCATGACAGCTCATTATAGTTATAAGTCTGTATTAATTTAAAAATGCAATGTTAGATGGGAATTTCCCCCACATCCAGTTGGAGAACAAATATTCAAGTTATATAAATAGAAAAGTGCTTCCTTTTCTTCCAGTTGAGAAAAACATAATAACGAAGCCATTGTAAGTGGGAATGGAATATTGTACACTGTAAGTTGATATGCACTGTAAGGGAATCAGGTTAGGAAGACTGTTCTACATGTTGCCTTTAAAATACTGTTGCTGACCTTAATGTTACCAGTTTCAGAATTCAAAAGCTGTGAATGCTCCAACAGTGGAAGTTTTCAAGAAGAGACTGGACAGCCATTTGCCTGAAATGGTATAGGGTTTCCTGTCTGAGCAGGGGGTTGGGCTAGATAACCTCCAAGATCCCTTCCAACTTTATTATTATTATTATTATTATTATCATTCATCGCACAGTCAGCCAGATATTCAGACTGGATTTGGCATTTTGTCTACCTATCGAGTCCTTACCCAGGACCTGGGATAGGCAGATGTGGATGTTTGATGGTATTACAGGTATCGTCGCAGGATGGAAGCAGTTCCTAATAAGGCCGCCTTTTGCAATTGACTAATAGCAAATCTGTCAATGCCAATGGTGTTCAAGTGGTGCTCCAGTTGTTTTGGGATTGCACCCAAGGAGCCTATGACTATTGGTACTACCCTTGCTTGCTTTTGCCACAGTCTTTCTATTTCTATTTGTAGGTCTTTGTATTTTGTTATCTTCTCCAGTTCTTTCTCTTCTATTCTGCTATCTCCAGGCACTGCCACGTCCACTATCCAGACTTTTTTGTCTTTCTTATCGACAATTGTTAAGTCTGGGGTGTTATGTTGCAGGTGCTTGTCTGTTTGAATTCTGAAGTCCCAGAGCAGTTTAATTTTATCATTTTCTATGACTTTCTCTATTTTATGATCCCACCAGTTTTTGCTTACAGGCAAATGATATTTTTTGCAGATCTTCCAATGCACCATTGTTGCTACTTTGTCATGCCGCTGCTTGTAATCAGTCTGTGCAATCTTCTTGCAACAGCTTACCAAGTGGTCCACTGTTTCTTCAGCTTCTTTGCATAGGCGGCACTTACTGTCTGTTGCTGTCTTCTCAATTTTGACTTTGTATGCATTTGTCCTTAAGGCTTGGTCTTGTGCAGCCAGAATTAGTCCCTCGGTCTCTTTCTTCAATTTTCCTGCTCTTAGCCATTGCCAGGTTTTATTATTATCTGCTTTCCCAGCTATTTTTTTCATGTATTGGCCATGTAGTGCTTTGTCTTCCCATGCCTCTATTCTGTTCTTCATTTGGTCTTTCTTGTAGGCCAGTTTGGTCTCTCCAGTAGTTAGTAAGCCTTCCTGATATACTAATTTCAGTGCATCTTCATCATTGTTCTTCAGATATTCTTCCAAAGCCATTTTTTCTTCTTCAACCATCTGATGTACTTGTAGCATTCCACGCCCACCTATTTGCCTTGGTAGATAAAGTCTATCAATGTCACTGCGTGGATGAAGGGCATGATTCATTGTCATTATTTTTCTGGTCTGCCTATCCATTGCTTTTAGTTCTGCTTGAGTCCAGTCCACTATTCCAGCTGTGTACCTAATGACTGGGATTGCCCAGGTGTTGATTGCCTTTATGGTATTTCCTCCATTGAGTTTGGACTTTAAGATCTTCTTCACTCTCTTGATGTATTCACCTCTAATCTTTTTCTTGACTTCAGTGTGCTTGATGTTGTCAGCTTGAAGGATACCCAAGTATTTGTAGTATCTTCCTCATCCAGACTCTTAATGTTATTTTCGTGGGGCATCTTGATTCCTTCAGTTTTCACTATTTTTCCTTGTTTGATAGTAAGTGTGGCACATTTGTCCAAGCCAAACTCCATTACAATATCTTGGCTATATATACGGACAGTGTTGAGCAGCGATTCTATTTCAGATGATGTTTTTCCATACAGCTTCAGATCATCCATGTAAAGGAGGTGGGATAGTCTAGCAGATGTTTTTGATGTTTGATAACCATGTCCTGAGTTATTCAGTATTGTTGACAGAGGAAACAGTGCAATAACAAATAGTAATGGTGATAATGAATCTCCTTGAAATATTCCTCTCTTGATATTAACCTCTCCCAGCTTTTCACCATTGATCTGCAACTGTGTCTTCCATTGTGCCATCGATTTTTGCACAAATTTTCTGATGTTTCTACTTACTCCTGTTATTTCTAGGCACTTGATTATCCAATCATGTGGCAGAGAGTCAAATGCCTTTTTGTAGTCAATCCATGCCACATTCAGGTTGGTCTTCCTTCTCTTGCAGTTTTCCAAGATCATTTTGTCTATTAGGAGTTGATCTTTTGTTCCTCTGCTATTGGGGTGGTTTCCTTTCTGCTCAGGTGGAAAGAGATTGTTTTCAACTAGATGCTGTTGTACTGCATCAGCTACCACACCAGTTAATAATTTGAATGTTGTTGGCAAGCAGGTAATTGGCCTGTAGTTACCTGGTGTTGCCCCTTTTGCTGGATTTTTCATTATTAGGTAGGTTTTCCCAGTTGTTAGCCACTTTTCAATTTCTCCTCCTTGTAGTATATTGTTGAACTGCTTGGCAATGAGTGGGTGTATAACAGTTAGATGTTTCAACCAAAACCCATGCAGTTCATCTTCACCTGGTGCTGACCAATTTTTGATTTTCTTTGCTCTTTTTTCTACCATTTTTGTTGTTATTACTAGTTCTTTCATTTCAACTTCTGTTTTATTTGCATCCACCTCTTTTAACCAAGCTGCATCCTTGTTGTATTTCTTTGGGTTATCCCATATCTGCTTCCAGAACTGCACTGTTTCTTCCTTGTCAGGTACTGACTGATTCCTTGCAGTTTCTCCATTGATGGATTGGTAGAAACGTTTCTGATTGGATTGAAATTGGAGGTTCTGCCTATAGTTTGCAATTCGAGCTTCATATCTACTGATTTTCCTGGCTATAGCTGTTATTTGTTGCTTTATTATTTCCAGTGCTTCCTTGATCTTCCTTGTTTCTAAGTGGTATTTCTTGATTAGGTATTCTTTGGTCTTCTTGTTCTTCAGCTTCTTTTCTTTCATCTGTTCTAGCTTGCTTGCATGTGATCTTAACTTGCTGATCTTATTTTCTAGTCTAACCTTCCATTTTTGTGGTGCACTGTTTGTTTGTTTTTCTTTTTTGTTGATTTTGCATCCCAGGTATTCTGTTATAACTGCAGCTGTGCTGTACATTAGTTGGTTTGTTTCTTGCAGTGAATTGGTGCTTATACTTGCTATTGCAGTATTTGCATCTTTTAATGCTTGTGCTAGCTGTTTCTTTGGAACAAGCTTCAATGCAGGCAGCCTTATTCTGTTGTTTTTGTGCTGTTCTAGATGCTCAATTATTCTTTGTTTCAATTCTTTTATTTCTTTAGTTAGAGGGTTTTGTTCTTCCTGAGGAAGAGGTGCCTGGTTTCCAAATGAGAACAGTTGTATATCTCTACTGGATTCTTTCACTGCCAACTCCCCCTGGTTTGCCTCTACATTCTGAATTACTTCTTGTAAGGCTTTGATTTCTTTGCCCTGGGTAAACCTTTGCAGTTCGTCCAATTCTGTTTCTGTAAATACTTTATTTCGTGTTATAAATCGGCGTTGATCTGCTAGTCTCTGTTCTGTTATTTCTGATTCTGGATGTTGTTCTTTCCAGAACTGGTGCATTCGTTTTAGATATCCTCTCTTGTTGGACTTGATCTGTAGTAACAGATCATTATTTCTTTGTTTTCCATCACTGTGTATCTGCGACGGGTAAACACCTTTTCTTCCAGTAGTTCTGCAGCTGCTGGCCCTGGTTGCTCAGCCAACAGTCCTGAGTCCTGTAACCCATTTTTCACCAGATATCCAGGAACTCCAATATCTAGTGCGGACCTTGTTAACCCGGGCGACGTCCGAGCCGGTATGGCATTCTGAAATTTACGTCTCACCATATTTTTTATGGGAGAGACACTCTTTGTCTGACTCCTCTGATGAGACCTGTCCAGTATGGTTGAACCTCTGGCATAGCTCTCATCTTCCTCAGAGTACACAAGCCCCACAACCACGTCAAGGTAGTGCCTCACTGGGGGTTATTATTATTATTATTATTATTATTATTATTATTATTATTATTATTATTATTGAGGATCTTCGCACAGTCAGCCAGATGTTCAGACTGGATTTGGCATTTTGTCTACCTATCGAGTCCTTACCCAGGACCTGGGATAGGCAGATGTGGATGTTTGATGGTATTACAGATATCGTCGCAGGATGGAAGCAGTTCCTAATAAGGCCGCCTTTTGCAATTGACTAATAGCGAATTTGTCAATGCCAATGGTGTTCAAGTGGTGCTCCAGTTGTTTTGGGATTGCACCAAGGAGCCTATTACTATTGGTACTACCCTTGCTTGCTTTTGCCACAGTCTTTCTATTTCTATTTGTAGGTCTTTGTATTTTGTTATCTTCTCCAGTTCTTTCTCTTCTATTCTGCTATCTCCAGGCACTGCCACGTCCACTATCAAGACTTTTTTGTCTTTCTTATCGACAATTGTTAAATCTGGGGTGTTATGTTGCAGGGGCTTGTCTGTTTGAATTCTGAAGTCCCAGAGCAGTTTAATTTTATCATTTTCTATGACTTTCTCTATTTTATGATCCCACCATTTTTTGCTTACAGGCAAATGATATTTTTTGCAGATCTTCCAATGCACCATTGTTGCTACTTTATCATGCCACTGCTTGTAGTCAGTCTGTGCAATCTTCTTGCAACAGCTTACCAAGTGATCCACTGTTTCTTTAGCTTCTTTGCATAGGCAGCACTTACTGTCTGTTGCTGTCTTCTCAATTTTGACTTTGTATGCATTTGTCCTTAAGGCTTGGTCTTGTGCAGCCAAAATTAGTCCCTTGGTCTCTTTCTTCAGTTTTCTTGCTCTTAGCCATTGCCAGGTTATTATCTGTTTTCCCAGCTATTTTTTTCACATATTGGCCATGTAGTGCTTTGTCTTCCCATGCCTCTATTCTGTTCTTCATTTGGTCTTTCTTGTAGGTCAGTTTGATCTCTCCAGTAGTCAGTAAGCCTTCCTGATATACTAATTTCAGTGCATCTTCATCATTGTTCTTCAGATATTCTTCCAAAGCCATTTCTTCTTCTTCAACCATCTGATGTACTTGTAGCATTCCATGCACACCTATTTGCCTTGGTAGATAAAGTCTATCAATGTTACTGCGTGGATGAAGGGCATGATTTATTGTCATTATTTTTCTGGTCTGCCTATCCATTGCTTTAATTCTGCTTGAGTCCAGTCCACTATTCCAGCTGTGTACCTAATGACTGGAATTGCCCAGGTATTGATTGCCTTTATGGTATTTCCTCCATTGAGTTTGGACTTTAAGATCTTTTTCACTCTCTTGATGTATTCACCTCTAATCTTTTTCTTGACTTCAGTGTGCTTGATGTCATCAGCTTGAAGGATATCCAAGTATTTGTAGTAATCTTCCTCATCCAGACTCTTAATGTTATTTTCGTGGGGCATCTTGATTCCTTCAGTTTTCACTATTTTTCCTTGTTTGATAGTAAGTGTGGCACATTTGTCCAAGCCAAACTCCATTACAATATCTTGGCTATATATACGGACAGTGTTGAGCAGTGATTCTATTTCAGATGATATTTTTCCATACAGCTTCAGATCATCCATGTAAAGGAGGTGGGATAGTCTGGCAGATGTTTTTGATGTTTGACAGCCATGTCCTGAGTTATTCAGTATTGTTGACAGAGGAAACAGTGCAATAACAAATAGTAATGGTGATAATGAATCTCCTTGAAATATTCCTCTCTTGATATTAACCTCTCCCAGCCTCTCACCATTGATCTGCAACTGTGTCTTCCATTGCGCCATCGATCTTTGCACAAATTTTCTGATGTTTCTATTGACTCCTATTATTTCTAGGCACTTGATTATCCAGTCATGTGGCAGAGAGTCAGATGCTTTTTCGTAGTCAATCCATGCCACATTCAGGTTGGTCTCACTTTTCTTGCAGTTTTCCAAGATCATTTTGTCTATTAGGAGTTGATCTTTTGTTCCTATGCTATTGGGGCGGTTTCCTTTCTGCTCAGGTGGAACGAGATTGTTTTCAACTAGATGCTATTGTACTGCATCAGCTACCACACCAGTTAGTAATTTGAAAGTTGTTGGTAAGCAGGTAATTGGCCTGTAGTTACCTGTGTTGCCCCTTTTGCTGGATTTTTCATTATTAGGTAGGTTTTCCCAGTTGTTAGCCACTTTTCAATTTCTCCTCCTTGTAGTATATTGTTGAACTGCTTGGAAATGAGTGGGTGTATAACAGTTAGATGTTTCAACCAAAACCCATGCAGTTCATCTTCACCTGGTGCTGACCAATTTTTGATTTTCCTTGCTCTTTTTTATACCATTTTTGTTGTTCTTACTAGTTCTTTCATTTCAACTTCTGTTTTATTTGCATCCACCTCTTTTAACCAAGCCGCATCCTTGTTGTAATTCTTTGGGTTATCCCATATCTGCTTCCAGAACTGCACTGTTTCTTCCTTGTCAGGTACTGACTGATTCCTTGTAGTTTCTCCATTGATGGATTGGTAGAAACATTTCTGATTGGATTGAAATTGGAGGTTCTGCCTATAGTTTGCAATTCAAGCTTCATATCTACTGATTTTCCTGGCTATAGCTGTTATTTATTGCTTTATTATTTCCAGTGCTTCCTTGATCTTCTTCTTATTATTATTGATCATTGCACAGTCAGCCAGATGTTCAGACTGGATTTGGCATTTTGTCTACCTATCGAATCCTTACCCAGGACCTGGGATAGGCAGATGTGGATGTTTGATGATATTACAGGTATCGTCGCAGGATGGAAGCAGTTCCTAGTAAGGCTGTCTTTTGCAATTGACTAATAGCGAATTTGTCAATGCCAATGGTGTTCAAGTGGTGCTCCAGTTGTTTTGGGATTGCACCCAAGGCGCCTATGACTATTGGTGGTATTATTATTATTATTGTGAGATTGTGATAAAAATAATTTTTATTTTAAATTCGGATACTGTACAATGCTAGTGCTTGCCAGATGAGAAATATTTACCTATTGGATAATAATAAAAAAGCCTGTTTTAGATTATTTTCTTTGGTTAGTGGTGGCTTTCTATCCTTGAATCCTAATTCATGAGGGGAAGGCTAGCAACACTAGCAGAAGTTTTACTAGCCTTAAGTAGCCAAACTCAAAATCTTTATTTCAGTCAAAGAACATCATAAAATGACATATAATCACAAAGATACAAGTGATTACAGCCATCACATCAAAAAATGAATCTTAATATTACTAACCTAATGATATAAAATGTTATAGCTCTACATAAATTTCAGTAGAAGTAAAATGGCAGTGCTGCTATTAAGTGATCTAAGATATGAAATATAACTCATAAAATAGAATAATACAAAATGATTAATAATAAAAATTGCTAATTTAAGTCTAAAAGTTGTTAAATTATATATCTAAAATTAATCAGAAATTTAATATCATTTATTGTGGAAGAAGAAATTTTATTATAACCAAAGATTAGTGACTAATAAAATTAACACAATGGATTATTTATTGAAGGATGCATAATGTAACTAAACATACATATTTGCTGTCTAAAAGACAGATAAGAATTAAATTAAATTGTGATTGGCTAATAATCAAGTGACTGGTAACCAAAGATACAAAAATTTATTTCATGCCAACCTCTGTTTATGAGTGTGTGTAGTAAAAGTTATTTTGTCTGAAGGCAACAGAGACATGATGTCATGGTTCCAACAGATGAAACTCTTCAAAGAACTTTGAGACATTGTTTACCTTAAAGAATCTTTATTTGAAAAGCTTAGCATCGGCACTAACACAGTTGAAGCCAAAAACTGGATACCCTTCCCCTGAGCACATAGTATCAAAGCACAATTCCCTCCTCCAATTAACAGTCATAAATCACATTCTCCAATTAGTTTGAAATGCAGGCTTTCCCTCCTGTTCTCCAGCCCGCCAATTCTTATCATCTCTTATTTCAATAACCTTGGCTAACACACTAGGTTCAGTATTATTATGTCTAGGTAAACTCTCATGCACATTCCTCCCCCCAGCATCATCTAATTCTAACTCTAAGAGTAAAACATAAAAAGAAAATGGTTGCATCTCCATCTGTTGTCAAAGGAAAAACATCTGATGTTAGCAGCGTTGACACATGGCATTGCACTGATTGGCATTGATGATGGCCTGGGAAAGATGTGATGTATCTAGTGCTGTAATTTATATCTAAGATACCATGGAGAAAAATATGGGCAGCCTTTTTTATCATTCCCCATCTTCAAAGGCAGATGTGTTCTTTATATGGGATACAGGTATTCTCAACTTACGATCACAATTGGGACTGGAACTTCTGTAGTTAAACAATGTACTCATTAAGTGAGTCAAGTCTGATTTTGTAACCTTTTTTGCACCATTTTAGGAAAATCACACAGTTGTTAAGTGAATCTGGCTTCCCCAGGTGACTTGTTGGAAGCCCCCTGTCAAGGTTGTAAATGGCAATCATATGACACTGAGACATGGCAAACATTATAAATACAAGCCAGTTGAAAAACTGGAATTTTGATCATATGACCATGGGGATGCTGCAACAATTGTAAATGCTAGGATGATTCATAGGTCACATTTTTCAGGACCATCATAACTTTGAATGGTTCTTAAATGAATGATTGTGAGTCAATGTTTACCAGTATTTTTCAGGACCACTTAAACAGCTGAAAGAAGCAAATGAGACCTTATTTGAGAACAGCAAATGGTTTAGAAGGAAGGAAAAAAGGCTGCAGATCTTCCTCCAAGATCTCTAAATCTTGGTTTGTGAATGTAGTTCTTGTTGGTGATAAATACAATAAATAAGTATTGAGAAATAATGAGGGAATAAACAACGACTTTTGTTTGCATACAAATAATTCTGTATGGTTTCAGTTTATTGTAAGAAATAATTCTGCAGTAGCACAAAGTTTATTATTGGCAATGTCAAAAGTGTGATTAGCCAGGTAGAATGGAAACTTCAATGTTTCCATTAAAAAAAAAAGAAAATACAATAATTTTCTGCCAATAGCTAATAGTTCAAAGCATTCTTAGAATTAACTCAGAGGAAAGTTACTGAAATGACCTTGGAACAGACATGTCAAACTCGTGACGTCACGTGATGTTGCACAACGTATCAGAGCTTTTTCCCCATTGCCGGCAATGGAGTGGGAGCGGTTTCGTGGTGACGCATCCAGCCTGCGGGCCGGCAGTTTGACACCTCTGCCTTAGAAGGAGAAACTTATGAGGAACAGTTAGAGGTACATCTTCAGTCTAGAGTAGCAAAGTCTGCAAGGAAACACAATACTGATATTGTTACCTAGTTGGGTAATGAAATGTCTGCAAGAAAACAACCAAGAGCACCAAGGATCCCAAGAGCACCAAAACAACCAAGAGCACCAAGGATCCCACAACATAACACTTATAGCTACCTTCATGTATCAGAAGGCTACCATATAGAATAGGGCAGGGGTAGGAAACCTTGACTCTTTTATGACTCGTGGACTTCAACTCCCAGAATTCCTGAGCCAGCATGGCTCAGCTTGGAAACCTCTCCCTTTACCCTCAGCATGGCTAACTCAGGAATTCTGGGAGTTGAAATCCACCAGTCATAAAAGAACCAAGGTTGCCTATCCCTGGAATAGGGGATAGAAATATTTAGAGTTACAAGGGATTTTGTTTTTGACAACAGCAGCAAGCCTTTTGTAGATGTCTTAGAAATGGTAGAAAGACTTACAAATTTCTAGAAGAAAAGCACGGATCATGAAGCTAATGGAATTGGTTGAGGCAGCAAAAATTGTTTAGAGAAAAGACCTTGTCTATAGTAATAGTAGTAAAGTTGGAAGGGACCTTGGAGGTCATCTAGTCCAACCCCCTGCTCAGGCAGGAAACCCTACACCATTTCGGACAAATGGCTGTCCAGTCTCTTCTTAAAAACTTCCAGTGTTGGAGCATTTACTGCTTCTGGAGGCAGGTTGTTCCACTGATTAATTGTTCTCACTGTAAGGAAGTTTCTCCTTAGTTCCAGGTTGCTTCTCTCCTTGATTAGTTTCCACCCGTTGCTTCTTGTCCTGCCTTCAGGTGCTCTACCACTTTTGGACTTTTTGCTTGAAACGGAAAGAAATGAAACTTTAATGTTCTGTTCTCTTTTGAAGGAATGAAACCAGATCTGATGCCATCTGTCAGGGAAGTTGCGTTATTTGATTACTGCACAGGGAAGAAGCTTGGGAATTCCAACAGAAGAGAATCTCTGTAGCTCAGGGTTGAACTTTTGAATCCTTGGTGCTCTCTGAGCTTGGTTATTTGCTGCAGATGTTTCATTACATCATCATCATTATAATGTTATCTAGTCTGGCAATGAAATGTTTGCAATCCTTACATTCTATGATTTTAGATATGACTTTAATGATGTGGATGTTTAGCCAAATATAAATAGCAGATGCAGGGATTCAAATAGTAGCTAATTGCTAGTCTTTCCTCTTTGTGCAAACAATAGCTGGCATACTATTTGGGACAAATGCAAAGTTGTAACTATATCTGACTCCTCTGTATTCTTTATTACTGTTTAAAGTTTATTTGATTGTAGTCAGCTGAGAAGGTATTTAAAAAAAACAACCCTGGTGGCAGATTTCATATTATAATTCTACTATTTTCAACAGCAGAGGGCTCTGTAGAGTCAATATTAGCTTTGAATATGACACCCCCTATTTGAAATTGGTTTAACAGGCACCTAGTATCCTGGAAGTTGGTGACATTGTCAGGTGCTTTTTCTGCCATCCTGTGGTTGTTTTTAAGTATTGTCTAGCTATGATGTACCAAAAGTATTCATTACATAAACAGTTTCAGGACAAATTATTGAATTATTATCTTTTATAATGAAAATAGTTTTATGAAGCTTTTAGGACTAAGAAATGATACTTGAATAAATGAGGTAATGAGTCTTCAAGGTGCAAAAAAGCTTTTTTTTTAAAAAAAACAACAACCCAACAACAACAGTTTTTAGTAGCAAGTCCTAAATTTTCACGATGCAGACAACAGCAGCAGCAACAGCAGAAAAGGCAGAAACAGAAATCTTTAGGTTTCTCCCCATATTAACAACAAAAATTAATAATATTTAAATTGCACTTTTTCAAATGAAGCTTGATTCTAACCTGTTTACTTATCAGGTATTCTAAAGAAGCAGTTTCCAGCTTTTGCTTATACCTCATAAATTTCCATCAGTATGGTCAATTTTAGATACAGCTTGGAGGACTCAGCTCTAAAGAACATTATTTTTAGGTTGTTCTATGGTAGGAGTGTCTAACCTTGGCAACGTTAGGACTTGTGAACTTCAATTTCCGAATTCCCTCGGCTGCCCGAATGGTTGAGGAGTTAACAGGTCTTAAAATTGCCAAGGTTGGATATCTCTGCTCTACGGGGGATGGGATGATTAAACCATGCAGATCTTTCAGTTAAATTGTCTTTGTTAGAACTAATGGATACAAACACTGGGTTTATATATTCAAATTATTTATTAGGCAGAATGACACACTATGTACTCCTCAACTTAAAAGAATTTGTTTGTAACAAATTTGTAACAAACTTGTTTGTTTTGTTTGTCATTTGTAAGCCTTCAAAGTTACAACAGCAATGAAAAAAGTGACTTATGACCTTTTTTCACTCTTACAACGTTGCAGCATCCCCATGGCCATGTGACAAAAATTCAGATGCTTGGCAATTTATGATGCTTGTCACTATGTCATGTGATCAACTTTTGTGATCCTTTAACAAGCAAAGCGAATGAGGAAGCTAGATTCATTAACAACTGTGTTACTAACTTAACAACTCTAGTGATTCACTTAAGAATTGTGGCAAGAAAGGTAGCAAAATGGGGCAAAACACACTTAACTACTCACCTCGCTTAGCAACAGAAATTTTGAGCTCAATTATAGTCGTACATCAAGGACAACCTATAGAAGAATATCTCATTGCAAGTGGAATTGATTTCAAAGTGAAGGTTCTTTAGTGCTCTCTAAGCTTGATTGTTTACTGCAGATGTTTCATTATCCAAACTAGCTAAGATCATCAGTGCTAGGACTAGCACTGATGGTGTTACCTACTTTGGGTAATGAAACATCTGCAAAAAAATAACAAAGCTCAGAGAGCACCAAGGACCCCACATTTCAAATCTTCTCCTTTAGTGGTTATCTCAGGCATTTCGGCACTAAGGAAACATTACTGCTTTTTAAAATATATTATACAATATTGTGTATAAGCTACATTCTAGGAAAAGTTAAATATTTCTTAAACATCACTATCAATGACTTTCCTTAATTTTTAAAGATATATTTATTCAGACTGTTATACTTTCTTTGTAACACTGTCGATTGTACAGTAGAGGGAGTATTTTGACAGGGATTGAAGATACTTGTCACAATATCACAGAAAACAGTTTTGTTTAAATACGCCTTCTAATTTTGTCTGCAATGCTGAAGGTCCAAAACAATATAAAATCAATGTGCAGATTGGAGTAAATCCAGAAAAGTTTCTTAGGTAATACTTGGTAAAGATTTTATCTTGTTGGCAAAAGGGAGAAAAACAATCCTCTAGTATGTTAAAAGTTTAATTACATTGCTTCTAGTCAAACCTAGGGGAACAAATACTCAAAAACTGGACTATTTATTTTAGTGATGGATAAATTAAAATTGCTTATGAAACTTTTAGCTGAGTTTTCTGTCTACTTGAAGAAATCAACAACTATCAGTGATAATATGCACATTTTTCTTCCTCTTTCTACTTTTATTTATTAAACTTCTATATACACGAGGGTGCCCTATAATTAGTGAATAATATCAAACTATTTCTGTCTACTTTACAATTTTATGCCGATTCTGTTATTTAATCCTATGGTTAAACTTTTATAGTCTATAAGTTTCTACTAAGGATCAGAAAAACCAAGACAGTCTTTCCCAATTTGTACACCTCCAAATGTTTTGGAATATAATTCTCAGACTATCAGGTGAGGAGAGGAAGAATGGGTTATTTAATTATAGTAAATCCAATACAGAAATTGGAAGTTAACAGAATAACAGAGTTGGAAGGAACCTTGGAGGTCTTGTCCAACCCCTTCTCAAGTAGGAGACCCTATACCATTTCAGATAAGTGGTTCTCTAATCTCTTCTTTAAAAACCTCCAGTGATGGAGCACCCACAACTTCTGAAGGAAAGTAGTTCCACTGATTAATTGCTCTCACTGTCAGGAAGTTTCTCTTTAGTTCTAGGTTGTTTCTCTCTTTGGTTAGTTCCATCTGTTGCTTCTTGTTCTGCCTTCAGGCACTTTGGAGAATAGCTTGACTCCCTCTTCTTTGTGGCAGTCCCTAAGATATTGGAACACTGCTATCATGTCCCCCCTTGTCCTTCTTTTCATTAAACTAGACATAGCCAATTCCTGCAACCATTTTTCATGTGTTTTTACTTCTGGTCCCCTAATGTCTTTGTTGCTCTTCTCTGCACTTTTCCTGGAGTTTCAGTATCTTTTTTATATTGTGACGACCAAAACTGGATGCAGTATTCCAAGTGCAATCTTACCAAAGCATTATAAAATGGTACTAACACTTCGCATGATCTTAACTCTCTCTCTCTCTCTATTAATGCAGCCTGGGATTGTGTTAGCTTTTTTGGTAGCTGCAGCATACCGCTGGCTCATATTTAAGTGATTGTCCACTAGGACAATCACAGCTACTACTATTGAACCAAGGACCACCTATTCTATACCTGTGCATTTGGTTTTTCTTGCCTAAGTGTAAAAACATATTATTCTCACCATTGAATTTCATTTTGTTAGATAGGGCCCAGTGTTCAAGTCTATCAAGATCCTTTGGTATCTTAACTCTATCTTCTAGAATAGGGGTACCAAACTCTCAATGTCACGTGACGTGTTGCGACATATTGCGACTTTTTTCCCATTGCCGGCAATGAGGTGGGCGCGGTTTCAGCATGACACATCCAGCCCGCAGGCCAGCAGTTTGACACCTGTTCTAGAGTGTTGGTTATTCCTGCCAACTTGGTCTTTTCTGCAAATTTGATGAATTCCCCTTTTATCTTTTCATCTAAATTATTTATGAAGACATTGAAGAGTACTGAGCCTAAGACAGAGCCTTGATGTCTCCCACTGTATACTTCCCACCAGGTAGATGCCATTAAGGATTACATGTTGAGTGTTCTAGAGTGTTGGTTATTCCTGCCAACTTGGTCTTTTCTGCAAATTTGATGAATTCCCCTTTTATCTTTTCATCCAAATTATTTATGAAGACATTGAAGAGTACTGAGCCTAAGACAGAGCCTTGATGTCTCCCACTGTATACTTCCCACCAGGTAGATGCCATTAAGGATTACATGTTGAGTGTGGTTGGTCAGCCAGTTACTAATCTGGTGGTGAGGCTGCCTAATAGAGTGAAACCAAAGAACCAACTAGATGCTAGCATTTGGGCAGTCTTGACTGTTCTTGGAAAACTAAATAGGGTCAGGCCTGAATTGGAGAAATTAATAATCTCTCCTGCAGGAATTTTAGGACTGTGCCAGGTAGAGCAAGTGTTCTAGAAGAAGGCAGTGGTTGATTCATAAGGGTCAGTAAACAAAAAGAGTTGAAGTCATTTTAGAAAGTAAAAGACTTTTAATCCAGGTTAACTGGATGAATAAGAGTTATTGGAAAGAATTAATCAGACTGCCACAGTTCTTAGTGCTTGTCTGGTAGAAATGGCTATATTTTGATATTTTCCTAGTCTCTCTTTCCAAACAGTTTTAATGGCCATAAGCTACTGTCTTCAATAGTTAATTATGAATCATCTTACAGCTGTGCTAAAACATCTAAATACCATTTGAACACAGTAAAACATGAAGCATTATTAACATATCTTGGATTCTTCTAGTATCATTTTTATGTATTAAATGCCAGAATAGTTATGACATCAAACCATGAAATATCTGAACACTATTTAAAAGGCTACTTAACACTAACATTTACTGAAAATTGCTTATTTTTTTAAAAAAAATAAGACCATTTATTTTAAATAGTGCTGTCTAAAATATGCTGTTCTTATAATCATTATCTTATGAAAAGTTCCATTTTGCTGTTTTCAAGCAATTCAGTTCATCCATTAGCAGGAAGAAGCAGCAGGGCACCTGCTTCTGAGCCCTAAGGTTTATGAAAAAAAAAAGATAAACATTTTGCAGAAATTATCTAAAGAGAAACTAAAAATTTATAGTGTGTTTTCATATAAATTATATTTTCCCAAAGATCAGGAAGAAGAGTGTTTTGAATATAGGCTTTTCAAATAACCAGTATCTGTATTTATTACAATAAACTGTGTTAGGTACTTCTAGTTTTGAAGGAATTTATTGTCAGATATTTGTTTCTTTCTTTATTTGTAATGAAGCACATTTACCTGGGGAGACAGCACTATAAAGATAATTCACTTTTGCAAAAATAATGAAAGAGTTGATCAAAAAGAGGATTTGGTAAAACTGGACAGCAAATTAAACTAATGGTTCCATTGTCTCTACAAAGTAAAATAATGTCTTGCAATCTAGATAATAGACATCTGCATAGCTTGAATGAATTTCAAACCCTTGCATAAATTTTAAACCAAACATAATCACCATTATTTTGAATTCAGTGCCCTGTATCAGCAGCAATAGTATTCTTGTATCATTAAGGTGACCAACTTTTTTACAACAAAAAGGAGGACACGAATAAATTGAAGAAAAAAATATCGTAAATAAAATAAACATTGTATTTATTGCAAAAATAATACAGAATACACTATAATATGATAAATGCATAATAAAAAACATTTGTATCAATAACATTTTATATTGTAATTATGCTTACATGCCTATTAATTATTTAAATGAGTACTTTTCCATTGAAAGAATATTTTTTGTCAATGTATCATCTTCTAACAATATATTGGAAATATCTGAACAAGAAATATCCTTCATATTGAATTTTACGGCAAGTGCTGCAGCTAGAGTATCAACATTCAATCTCAATTTCTCACTTGTCCAAAAATCTACACAGCTGGACTGAGCGGGGGTGGGCGGCGGAGGCAGGTGTTCTGAGCCAGGTGCTCCAGGATGGCTACCTAGGTGCGCAGGGTGAGGTGGTGGCAGCGCAGGTCAGCACTGCGTAGATCACCAGCTGGTGCAGCCCATGGAAGGTCAACTGCCCGCCGCGCCCCCGCCCACAGCTCCCCCGCCAGCACCGCTGCCCTGCCGTGGAGAGCCAGCCCCGCGGCTTGCAAAGCACCAGCTGAGCCAGCTTCGGCCCTGCAGCGGCCCCCCAGCACCACCGCCTACCCTGTGCATCCCCGTGTAGAACCAAACAGGGAGGATCAAGAGAAACTTACCGCTCCAATCTCCTCCAGCTATCTGCGGAACTAAGTAAGAGATGGTGTAGTTGGGTAGCAGTGAGGGGTGCAAAGTTTGCCGCCCAGGTGTTTTGGTGCGCTCATCAGCAATTCCTATTGGCTTTCGAAAGTCAATAGGGGGAATAGCACAGCTCAGGCAAAAGTTGAAAAAAACCATCAAAAAAAGGTCCCGGAACGCCTTCTGAGCGTTCTATGAGGAAAAAAAAGCCCTGCAGATTAGTCTTCAAGTATAGAAAAAGAGGACATTTAGGAGGACATTTTCGAGGGAGGACAGAACTCCCAAAAGAAGGACTGTCCTCCCAAAAGGAGGACATTATATGGAAAAGGAGGACATTTAGGAGGACACTTTTTGAGGGAGGACAGAACTCAAAAAAGGAGGACTGTCCTCCCAAAAGGAGGACGGTTGGTCACCTTAGTATCATTCCGTAATTACACTGCATTAACTTCAAGTTTTAAAAATTGTATATTACGTAAGAAGCAAGTGTTGTGTCTCTGATATTTATGAGGTTTTGAAACTGTTTATTAATAGGTTGCCTTCTGAAAAAGTACAGCATCTCTTGGACTAGACACCATAATGCCTAGTTGCGTCCTTCAAGCTTCCTAAGCCATATAGTCCAACTACATTTTCTCTTTAATATCTCCATCTTTTGACATTCCATCCAGTATTCAACCACAAGCAGCATATTTAATCAATTTCAAATTGAATGTGACCACAAAACTCTTCATCCTCATCAATGGTTGCATACATTTTAATAATCATATTAAAGGATTCTCTGGAAAGTCTAATTGATATTATTTGATCATTGATTGCATTGTACCTAAATAATGTCCTTGTTATAGCCTTCCAGATTATGCAAACAATGCTATTCCTTCTTCGTTTTGACTAGTAAATAATATGATATTCAGACTGAAAGTGTTCAGTTCTCGTCCATTTCAATTTTCAAATGTCTAAGATGTCAATGTATGTAAATAGTCCTCAACTTATTATTGTAATTTAGCCTAGAATTACAGTTGTATGTACATACTAGTTGTTAAATAAGTCATCAAATGATTGACCCAATTTTATGACATTTTTTTTTTGGTGGTGATTGTTGAGTGAACGCTGTGGTTATTAAGAGAACAGCACAGTTATTAAGCAAACCCATTGTCTTCCATGAGTGTTTTCCCCCCCAGAAACTGGAAGTAAATGCTGATTTCTGACAATGGAAATTGTAAATCGTGGTCATTTGACTGCAGGATTCTGCAGATCGCCATAAATGCAGGCCAGTTGCTGAGTATGCAAAATGTGATCCCATGACTGCATGGGGGGGGCACCTATTGGATCATATGTACCTTTTTTGGGGAGGTACATCATAATTTTGAATGGTGCTAAGCAACCTGTCATAAGTCAAGGAGGAATACTTGTACTATAGCTGTTGTATACTGGATTCATTTCATCTTTCATCATATTGCTTTCCCATGTTTATACTTCATATATTCCATATTTCCACTATAATTCTGTTTTGGCAGCTTCAGATTTTGTTTTCCTTTATAGCAACATCAGCAACTAGATATCCAAAAGCTTTAATCTAGCCAAGTCATGAATATCATTATTCTAAAAACTGCCATCCATTATTTAGTATTATGTCTTCAAACACTTTATTCTGTCTATCTACATGGCTATCTTGGTAAAGTACAGGAGTAATTTATCACTGCTGTCTCTCATGCAGTGTGAAATTATGCTTTTGCAATTGTCTTCAAAGTGACCATCTGCCTCTAGCATCTTCCTCTGTAGCTCTGCCCAAAATTGTTGCCTGCTTGTTTTAGCCAGGCAGCTGGGATGACCATCATGCCTTGGGTGACTCTGTTGGGATTATATATTCTTGGCATATATTCCTGGCATTCTTTGCTCAGCTCTTCCAGGAAAATCTCCTGACCATGAGGTAGCACAGCAGAACTTGAGGGATACCACATGATTTAATTTACTGGAAGATGTTCATAGATTTTGAAATTCAAGCTCTAATGCCTTACTTTGGTTTCAACTTTGCACCTCCCAGTTCACAAATGCTCCTTCCCCTTTTAATGAATGTTTTATGTTTTTATTTCAAGAGTCCAAGCGGGTGTAGATAGCATTTTGTCTTCCGATTTTCCCTTTTCCTCTTTAAATTCTTCCATTATCAATATCCTTCTGAGGTGGGTAGCGTTGAAAACAATGATTGCTCAGAGTAACCTAATGAAGATTCAATGGCTATGAGTAAACAAGAATAGGGGTCTCCCTGTACATAAATTTAATATCTTAACCATCATTCTCAAGGACGATAGCAATAATGTGTGCTATTATTGACCAAGATTGACATACTAACTACCATATGTTATTCACATTTTTCTGGGGTTAATCTCAGCTCAATTTAAGCTCATTTTATCTATAGGTACGTTGACTGTACAATGTAGGTTTATGGTACAGTGTAGTTTCCAAGTAAAAAGGGAGCAATGAAATTGCAATATAATGGAATAAATCACATCAAGGAAACCAAATTATTAGAGTTGAGTACTATTCTAGATCAAATGTTGATTTTTTTTCATAAAAAATAGGGTTTTGCTCTTTATTTCCACTATTACTAGTTTATACTAGATTTTCCTTCCTTCCTTTTGTCCTTCCTTCCTTCTCTGAAAAAAGGAACTTAACATTTGGTCCTCATATTTATGACTGCTGCAATATTCCCACGATCATGTTATCAGATTTTGAGTGCTTGGCAATCAGCATGTATTTACAACAATTACAACATCCTGGGGTCATGTGATCATCATTTGCAATCTTCCCAGTTGCTTTTGACAAGCAATTTAGTGGGGAAGCTGGATTCATTTAACAACTGCATGATTCACTTAACAGTTGCAGTGATTCTCCTAACAACTGTGGCAAAAGTTGTACAATTGGGCACTTAACAACTGCCTTGCTTATCAACAGAAATTCTGGTCCCAATTGTGATCATAAGTTGAGGATTCTGTATAATGTATCTTTTCCTCTGAGTGTACTACATAAGATTCATTTTTTTCAATAATCCAAACATTTCAGAAACTATCTGTATTTGCAGGTTCTTGGTTCCCTAAATCTGTTGTTTCAAAACTGCCAAATCCTTAACAAGCTAAAACATATAAGGAACAGTTGTTGGAATTGGCTATGTCTAGTTTAATGAAAAGAAAGACTAAGGGTGACAGGATAACAGTGTTCCAATATCTCAGGGATTGCCACAAAGAAGAGGGAGTCAAGCTATTCTCCAAAGTGCCTGAGGGCAGGACAAGAAGCAATGGATGGAAACTAATCAAGGAGAGAAGCAACCTAGAACTAAGGAGAAACTTCCTGACAGTTAGAACAATTAACCAGTGGAACAACCTGCCTCCAGAAGCAGTGAATGCTCCAACACTGGAAGTTTTTAAGAAGAAACTGGGCAGCCATTTGTCTGAAATGATATAGGGTACCTGCCTGAGAAGGGGGTTGGACTTGATGACCTCCAAGGTCCCTTCCAACTTTACTACTACTACTACTACTACTACTACTACTAAACATAAGTCAAAGTTGAATTCTAATACTTGTTTCCAGTTAGGTAATGAAATGCATTACATAAAATTAACCTCAGATTTGCATATTAGTTTAGCCATTTATTAGTGTAAGTAACTCACTGACAATAGGTCTACTGGGAAGAAAATGGAAGAAATAAAGGATGACATAATAATAAATAGATATCAAATAAGTTTTGATTTAATAAGAATTTGGATTTTTCTTTTTTATTGGTTTTTCCAGCTTTGTTATGGAAGTTGAGCTTGGATGAAATGGTCTTTATCGTGTGAAGTACTGATATTCCAGAAATTGTTTGTATTATAGATAGTCCTCAACTTATGACTACAACTGAGCCCCAAATTTCCTTTGCTAAGCAAGGTAGTTATTAAGTGATTTGTACCTCATTTTACATTTTTTTTCTTTACAGTTGTTAAGCAAAACATTTAAGTGAATTATTTTATGATTAAATGGGTCTGGCTTTCCCCATTGACTTTGTCCGAAGACATCTGGGAGGGTTACAAATGGTGATCACATGATCCCGGGATAGTGCAACTGTCCTGAATACATGCCAGTTGCCAAGTGCCTTAATTTTGAACATGTGATCATGGGAATGCTACAGTGGTTGTAAGTATGAAAAATGGTCATAAGTCACTTTTCTCAGTGCCATTGTAACTTTGAATAGTCGCTAAACACATGGTTGTAAATCAAAGCTTACCTAAATGTGAGTCCACAAGTGTTCTCTGAATTTTACTATCTTTTATGTTAGTCAAACTATATATGGCATATATATTGTCATTGAGAATCATAGGATCTCAACTCTAAAGAGATCCAATATGTCTCTTTCTTTTATTTTTTGTTCTTTTTCCTTGGGTTTTGAATTCTCCTTAAATTGTGATTCCAACCCTGGTCTCATTTGTTATGCCTTGGGAGGGGGGTTACTGTGGAGGATGATTTTGAATGGAAATACGACATGGGGAAATGTTTTGCAGTAAGTCTCTAAAACCACATTACCATCAGTGGAAGTTGCTTTAGGAGCAGCTGGTTTCTAAATCTGTAGAAAGGAAATCAGAAGAATAGGTCTACCTGTAACAATTCAACATAGTGTTTAGCAAGACTCATAGATGCAGAAATGGTATTTTTGATGGTGTATACCTTTCCTCAATGTAATATTGTGGAAAGATGATTTTTTTTTAAAATGGTAGAAACTGCGGAATACTATACTGTACAATTTGAAGTATTGTGGTATACATTTCATTTCAACAATGGAAATCAAAATGTTAACTGAAAGTGGGAAAGTTGATTTGAAACAAACAAAAACCACCAGTCTATCTTGAATATATTTTATCAGCATCATTCCCACTCTCCTGCAAGTGCATCAGTTCCTGCTGACTGAAGGGACTTGTCTTTAACAGATATTCCTTTATGACATTTCATCATACAGCAATTTGCAACTGTCTGTAGGAAGTAAAGATGTATGCAGGTGCTTTACTGCTCATGGGCTAGGTTTGTTCTTTTTAGGTTTTTCAGCAAGATTCAAAGGAAAAAAAATCTGTGAGCTTGGTTCAACATCAGCTACATTATACTTTTCCAGACTTGTTTCTGAACCCCAGAAAAAGATAACAACATATATTTATATTATTTTAATCTTGCTTTTATTTTTATAAACAAGTTAAAGTGGCAAATATTTCTCAGTTTAATATTTCTTACCAGGTTTAATAAATCTGTTCAGTGTAAGATAGCAAATGTGGCTTTACTTAATTAACAATTGTTATAGTATTTTTTTTTTTTGATTCTCCAAGCTGAAGGATAACTAACACAATATTTTTCAAACTTTAAGATGAGTGGACTTCAGCTCCCAGAATTGGAGAATTCTGGAAAGTAAAGTCTGCAGATCTTAAAGTTGTCAAGATTGAGAAACACTGTTCTGACACATCATATTTTTTTTACATATTTATTGTTTTTTCCCAGCAGACCCAATATATTTGCTGAAGCAGAATTGTCTGAGTATGCCATGCAAGATACAGTATCTTGTTTATGCAATTGGGCTCCATAATTTCCAAATAACAACCAAATAGTCAGCTGCAATTATTAAATAAAAACAAGCCTATTTGATGAATTGATTATCCTATTCACCTTTCCCCCATTTGATTTCTAAGAAGCCCCATACAATGTTTTTTTAAAAAAGAAATCAAAATGGCTGCAGTTATAGACAGGATCCCAAGGGGATCTCTGATCAACTATGGATCAATACTGTACTTAGACTACAAATTAAAATGTGATCATTGGACAGTGCTATTTTCTTATTACTCTCAGCATAGCTGAGCATAAAGAAAAATAATAAAGTTGCTGTAACTACTTTGTCTGATATCTTTTTAGTTAATTAGAAATAAGTTTTATCTCAGGCTAGGAGCTGAAAAACCACAGATGAAATATTCGAAGTTTCCATTGGAAGAACGCTAAAAAAAAAATAATTCTTGAATGTTTTTTTGTTTCTCATATTGAAATAAAAAGTATGTAAGTAAAAAAATATTGAAAAATATCTAGTGTGTTTCACACTTGGAGCATTTGTAATTACTTATTTGTGTGACCTTTGCCCAGAAAATGGAATGATTTTGAAACAAAGCTCAGAATATATATATATTTTTAAATGGGATTTTATTTTGAGGTTGAATGATTCCAAATGGGTTTTTTTGTGCGATTGTTTCCTATGACTAGAACTCTACAAATGAAAAATGGCCATGTTTTGTTCCATCTTCAAAAGAAAAGTATTTGAATTCATGTAATCTTTTTGAGCTTTGAATACTTAGAATATTCATTGAAGTGAAAACATTTCGCATACCCATGTAGTTAACTTCATTGATATTAGAAAAAATTAATTGTACTATAGAGGTAGTCCTCAACTTACAACCACAACTGAGCCCAGGATTTCTGTTGCTAAGTGAATTTTGCCTCACTTTATGACTTATCTTGCCACAATTGTTAAGTGAATCACACTTAAGCGTATCTGGCTGTTTCCCTTTGACTTCGCTTGTCAGAAGATCAGATCACAAAAGGTGATCACATGTCCTTAGGATACTCCAACTGTCATAAATAAGAGTCAGTTGATATGCGTCTAAATTTTGATCATGTGACCATGGAGATGCTGCAGCAGTCATGTGAAAAATGGTCATAAGTCTCTTTTTTCAGTGCTGTTATAATTTCAAACAGTCACTAAAACGAACTGTTGCAAGTCATGGACTACCTGCATATGGTTACTCCTGAAGGAAATCTACTCTGGCTATCCTTTGGAATGACAGATACTGAAGCTCAGGTGTTTTGGCCACCTAATGAGACAAGAAGACACATTGAATAGTGTTGTAAACAGGAGTTAGGTGGTTTTGTATCAACATAGGTGTTGTTGTTTACAACACAGTCCTTTCAGCAGTTCCAAGAAGGTTCCATTTGCACTCTTCAGGTGACCCTGAGGACACATATAAACCTCCAAGTGGCCTCAACGACTCTCAGAGAGAGTGTTAATGACCAGATGACTGCAAGAAATATAAATCTTTTCATTCTCCACCATTCAGTCAGAACTGAAGAAGTTTCTTGGATGAGAAGCAAAACATCTTCAAGGATAAAGCAAGAAAGTTCAATTGCCTTTTTAAAAAGCACATCTGGGACAGATGGTTGGATAGTGTCATCGACAGAATGAACATGAATTTGGGCAAATTCTGGGAGATAGTGGGAGATAAGAAGGCCTGGTGTGCTGTGGTCCCTGGGTCGTGAACAACAATAGATCAGTGGTTCTCAACCTGTGGGTTGCGACCCTTTTGGGGGTCGAACGACGCTTTCACAGGGGTTGCCTAAGACCATCGGAAAACACATATTTTGATGGTCTTAGGAACCGAGACACCGCTCCTCTATCCGGCCGCCGCCATCGCCCTCCTCCTCTGCCAACTCCTCCGCCTCCAGGACACCCTTCTTTGACAGCGCCTACTCCTGCCATCGCAGCGAGCGCCATCGTGCGTGCCCCTGATGCCGCCCCAGGCTGCCTCAGCTGCGTGGGCGGCCAGGCTGAGCCGAACAGCCAAGATTTAGGATTTGTCCTTTCTCTAATTTTGGCTTTCCAAGAGACAGTAAAAAGTATTCTCTGGCCCTCTCAGATGTGAACAGAGCCTCTTTTACGCACCATAAATCAATGCTTGGCTGCCCTGTTAAGCCATTCAAGCAGAAAACTGTCTTCAGCCAGACAAACAATGGCTTATTTAGAGGAAATTTACTGAAGGCTGCTGCTGGGCTGCTCCCCCGCTGCCACTGCTGCTGGCTGAGCTAAGCTGCAGCGTTGAGCCGGTCCCCACGCCTCCTGGTTGCCTGGCCGCACTCCGCCCCCAGCTGCCCTCCGCGCCAGAGTCTCCCCTGCGCTGCCCGGCCCGCCTCCCTCACTGTCGGAGGTCCTCTGGTACCCGGCACGGCCCTGGGGCTGGCGGGCAGGAGTGGCTCCTTCCCGGCTCACCGACTCCGGGCCTCGGAAGCGGCCAGGCAGTGGCGATGCCTGCATGTGCGTCGGAGGCCAGCCGGTCGGGCTGGGAGGGGAGAAGTGGTGCCTTCCGAGCGGGAGCTGGCGCTCCAGCCGCATCCCTCTCATGTGCGACAAGTCGGGGAAGGGTCATGGCGGTGAAAGGCTGTGTGGCGTGGAAAGGGGCTCCCGCGACCCCACTGCTGCGATGGCGCTCAGGAGGTTGGAGGGGTGGGCAGGTCCCAGGGGGGCAGCTGGGAGAGGGCAAGAGGTGCTGGGATGAGGATGGGGGGCTCCAGGTTGGTGGGTGCGAGAGGGCGGCCAGCGGCTCTGAGACGCGCAGATCCTCCACGCTGCTTCCGAGGCCCCAGAGGTGCCGCGGCTTGGCTCTCCACCAGGCTGTGGAAGAGTAGGGAATCCTGGGAGTTGCAGTTCATCACCATCTGGAAAAACGTGACTCTCCAAGATCGATCAATCCTTCCTTCCTTCCTTCCTTCCTTCCTTCCTTCCTTCCTTCCTTCCTTCCTTCCTTCCTTCTCCTTCCCTTCCCCTTCAATCTCTCCTTCCTTCCTTCCTTCCTTCCTTCCTTCCTTCCTTCCTTCCTTCCTTCCTTCCTTCCTTCCTCCTTTAATCTCCTTCCTTTTCCATCTCCTTCCTTTCCCCTTCAATCTTCTTTCCTTCCTTCCTTCCATCTCTATCTCCATCCCTTCCCCTTCAATCTCCTTCCTTCCTTCCTTCCTTCCTTCCTTCCTTCCTTCCTTCCTTCCTTCCTTCCTTCCTTCCTTCTTTCCTTCCATCTCCTTCCTTCTCCATCTCCTTCCTTTCCCCTTCAATCTTCCTTCCTTCCTTCCATCTCCATCCCTTCCCCTTCAATCTCTCTCCTTCCTTTCTTCCCCCTTCAATCTCCTTCCTTCTCCATCTCCTTCCTTTCCCCTTCAATCTCTCCTTCCTTCCATCTCCATCTCCATCCCTTCCACTTCAATCTCTTTCTCCTTCCTTCCTTCCTTCCTTCCTTCCTTCCTTCCTTCCTTCCTTCCTTCCTTCCTTCCTTCCTCCCTCCCTTCCTTGCCCCTTCAGTCTCCTTCCTTCTCCATCTCCTTCCTTTCCCCTTCAATCTCCTTCCTTCTCCATCTCCTTCCTTTCCCCTTCAATCTTCCTTCCATCTCCATCTCCATCCCTTCCTCTTCAATCTCTCTCTCCTTCCTTCCTTCCTTCCTTCCCCCTTCAATCTCCTTCCTTCTCCATCTCCTTCCTTTCCCCTTCAATCTTCCTTCCTTCCTTTCCCCTTCAATCTCCTTCCTTCTCCATCTCCTTCCCTTCCCCTTCAATCTCTCCTTCCTTCCTTCCATCTCCATCTCTATCCCTTCCACTTCAATCTCTTTCTTCTTCTTTCCTTCCTTCCTTTCCCCTTCACTCTCCTTCTTTCTCTATCTCCTTCCTTTCCCCAATCTTCCTTCCTTCCTTCCCCTTCCCTCCCTCCCAACAGTGAGCATTGCTATATTGTTTTTGTGATTAATCACTATGCTTTAATTATGTTCAATTCGTAACAATGAAAATACACCCTGCGTATCAGATATTTACATGACGATTCATAACAGTAGCAAAATTACAGTTATGAAGTAGCAACGAAAATAATTTTATAGTTGGGGGTCACCACAACATGAGGAACTGTATTAAAGGATCGCGGCATTAGGAAGGTTGAGAACCACTGCAATAGATGGTTATATGTGCACATTCCACAACCCTGAGCTGAATTTGCATAGGGGAAAGGCAGAGAAGAAGGAACTTTATTTTGTTCCTTTTAAAAAATCTGTTGCTTGTCCCATTGCTCCTCTTGATTAGTATTGATTTGTAAGTTCTTCCTGCTTTTCAGATTTATCTTTATGTTTGCTTCATTCTGCAGTGAAAAGCTGTTGCCTGATGTACTTGCTATCTATTTCATAGCCATTCTCCATCCATTTGCTAGTTCTGCTGCAGTGCCTAGTGCCAATCTGTTGTATCCTCAGTGACAGTGGTTCTTGGCAGGCATCGCTACAACATACAATTAAATTGTGTTCTGTAAATGGTACATCAGAGGTGACAGGGGAGGCACATCTTTCATCTTTTTGATATATAATGACATTCAGAGTGATCTCCAGCTCTCAAGTTGTTAAATAGCCTAAAGAGTCAAGAGGACTGTAGAGTTTCTTGTCTAATTTTAAATGTATGAAGATCAGCACATGATTTTCTCTGGAGTACCCTGCATACCGATGTGCTTTGTGAAACTAATATCATTAACCGAATATATTGAATATAAAACTATTAAGTTTCAAATTGGCAGTGTTGGGGTACTTTTAAACCTCTATATTGCTTTTACATTGAAAAGGAGGGGGCAAATGGGGTGCACTTCAATACATTGCCGCTGCAATATAATAAATATGTTATTTAAGTATTTTCAGTGGGAAAAAACCAACTTCAGTTTTATTCATGGTGGTAATTTTAATGCTATTGATTTCTCTCACCTTAAAAAAAGTTATAGAGTAGTTTTGTTGAAAATTCTTGAAGACTGGCTTCAATTATATTGTGTTCTTAATCTTAAGACGTAGCTTGTTTTAAAGAGGATGGTTCTTAAAGTAAATAATATTAAACAACTTCTCCTTGCTCAACCAGGAAGAGGGATACAACTCTCTCTCTCTCTCTCTTTCTCTCTCTCTCTCTTTCTCTCAACACACACACACACACACACACACACACACACAGAGAGAGAGAGAGAGAGAGAGAGAACGAGAACTATTCTATGGCCAGTGTTGCTATGACAGTTGTGGTACTCTGAAACTACCATTTTATTCTATATCATTTTTTTTAAAAAAAATCAGACTTATAAGTGGGTGTTCTCAGTAGAGAGTCACTTCTATCCAGCATATAAAGAATCTTATGTTTTTGGATATAGTTAAATCAATTTTTTATGCACATGTCTAAACAATATTCAAAGTAGCTCTAAAATATGGAGGTGGAGTTATGCAAAGAACCAGATTGCAGAAAATTATCTGTGGGGAATTGCCGGACAAATACATATGTCAGACCTTTAAGGTTTGAGAAATAAGACAATTATGTAAAAGAGAAGTTTCACAAGGAAGAGATTATAGATAATTCTCAACTTAAAATTGTAATTGAGCCTGGAATTATGGACATAAACCAGCCAGTCATTAAATGGGTCATCATGTGACTGCCTGACTTTACAATCATTTCATGATGGTGGTTAAGCAAACAGTGCAGTTGTTAAATGAATGCCATGGTCATTAAGCAAATCTATTGCCTCAATAGCCATTTATTACTGGAATGGTATCCCTGTGGACAAAGGGACATTGAAACTACAGCTCACATCCTGCTGTATGGCATCTTCTATAAGGATTCACAGATTCAATTTATAATAACTTACCTAATAAAACATCCAGGAAATACTGATCTCTTTTATGTACAATTACTGTTATCAGATCAGTACAAAGTACTTTCTCTGAACATGGCCAAATTCTGTTATGCTGTATGCAAAATTAGGCAGACTCTAACTGCCCACTGATAATCCACCACCAATTGTAATATATTATTTTGTCCATCTTTTTTCTTTTCTTTTACTATTATTATTTTTTAATGCTTTTATTTGTAATGCTGGCCTGTGTCTGTAATAAAAATTGATTGATTGATTGCTGTAAATGAAATAAATGCCGGTTTTTGGCAAAAAAATGTTGTAAATTGTGGTTATGTAACTGCAAGACACTGCAAATGGTTGTAAATACTGGGAATACAAAATGCAATCAAGTGACGGGGGGGGTGGTGGCTATTGGAACTTTTAAATCTGGGTCATAAATAGACCTGGGGAGGTCTGTTGTTATTTCAAATTGTTGCTAAGCAACCAGACCTAATTTGAGCACTACTTGTATACCTCCAGCACAGGCCTTTTCTTTTTGCCACCAAACACTTTGATTTTGGATACAGATCCCAACATCATTCTTTCAACATAATACCACAGTGCAGAGTATACAACCTCCCTCCTTTTTCACCTCCTTCTTTTCCTCTCTCTCTTCCTCAAATTTATTATTTCCCAATGTTTTTGCTTAATTCTAGGGAAGTTGTCAAAAATGTCTTCATTTTCAGGATCATTATTGTGTTGGATTTTATGGCTTAATGCAAAACTCAATTTTTCTATAATTTTTAAGCATATATGGAAAATATAACAGATTTGGCATGGCTGCTACTTTTTCTTGTATTTGAGCTGAAGAATGAAAAAGAAAGTAGACTTCTCTTTATTTTAATACAGGAAGGCTCAACGTATTTCAGTTTTAGGCCACTGTTTCAGTTTCTTGTAAATATGAAGGTTTTCTCAAGAGAGTATAAGTTTTTCTAGCTGGATGTCCCATTGCTAGCTCACCCTGTTCAAAAATGGATCAAACTCAATATGAATCAGTAAGGGGAAAACTAAACACATTCAGGAAATCAAACTATTTACTGTAAGGTGACAGTGAGAATGAATTATAAGGAAACAATCTTTTATTATATATGTTATTCCCTTCCCCACAGAGCATAAGTATGTTTTTCTGTTCATAAAGCATAGGAGAAAAGCTAGAAAAAAAACCCTATTTGAATACCCTAAAATAAATGGAATTTAAAAACACCCTATTTAATGCTGTGAAATTAATAGCATTCTTGTTCAACTGTGGTAGAAAATCCCTCGCCCTTTAGGAAGAGCATTAGCAAATTACAGCCAAATTTTTATTTCAGAAGTCATTTTCATCCCTGATAAACTAAGGCTGCAAGGTCAACACGTCAATTTGGTATCCAATTTCCATTTCCATAACGTTGTGCAGCACACTGGCATTTTTCCCAGAGCTTCATCTTTTCTTCATGTGAGTTTTTATATGGAGCTTTTCTTACAGACAAAAAAAGAAAAACATTTCTCTATCCCATGGGTATTATTAAGAATTAAAATACACTGTTTAAGTAATGGTGGGATTTTCTTTGCATCCTCATGTCTTTTTCGTTGTGATTTAATCCCTGTCATCTGCTCAAACGAGTATTGTTCTCATTTAATTCGATGTGTTGAGTTAGTATCTTAAAGGCTAGATATAGAGGGCATAATTAGAATCTGTAAATTTGAATAATACTTTAAAATTTAGTAACCTCTTCAAAAAAATTGAACTTTATATCTAGCGTACAAATAAAAGACTTTTCATTAAGGAAAAGTGTGAAATGATTTGTTAAGTAAATTAGGAGTTTTTGCATTTCCTCCTTATTAAAATATGAAAAGTTGCAGATTAAATGCAGAGATATTTCCAACTTGAAACAGCTAATTATTTAGAGATTTATTTATTTAAACAAAAAATGAAATCATAGCTTTATAAGTATGAATAGACCATAAAAATAATTCAGTCCAATGTAATCTAGTTATAGGGGCAAGGATAAGGTAAGGGTTTTCCGCTGACAGGTCATGTCCAACTCTAGGAAGTGGTGCTCATATCTGTTTCTTAGCCAAGGGAACCAATGTTGTCTGAAGACACTTCCATATTGATATGGCCAGCATGACTATATACAGTATGCCAAGATACATAGAATGCTATTACCTTCGCACTGAAGTAGTAACTATATATCTACTTGCATGCTTTCGAACTGCTAAGTTGGCACAAGCTGAAGCAAGTAACGGAAGCTAATCTGTCGTGTCACACTTGGGTCTTGAACCTGGTTGTCAGGTGGAAAACTGACTCTCATCACACCCTCTTATTAGGTATAAATAGTCTATTAAAATGTTCTAGACAGGTAGTCATCCAATCCTTTGTAACACAGCAGACATACACACACACACACATACAGACCCTAGTGAGGAGGGTCTAAGCCAGTGGTTCTCAACCTGTGAGTCAGGACCCCATTTGGGGTCGAATGACCATTTCACGGGGGTCGCCAAACAACGCAGTCCGCCATTTTTTCCCCCTTTTCCTTAGCTGTGCTATTCTCATTTATTCTATTGGCTTTTGAAAGCCAATAGAATAGACTCTCTGAGCCAATAGGAATTGTCCAAACTGTCTCTGTCCTGCTGAGCCCGCCAAAAGTCCCATTCTGCAAACGGTGCTGCACCAGTTGAGTAGTCCTCGACTTACGACCGGTTGAGTAGTCCTCAACTTACGACTGGTTGGGGGTCGTGGCATTAAAAAGGTTGAGAACCACTGGTCTAAGCCCTCCTCTTAGAAGAGCCCCTGTTCTTCTAAGCAGTCTCTTTCTCTGTTTGCCACTTGTTCCTAATATTCAATTGTAATTGATTACCATTGAGATCTAATTAATGCAGAGCTATGATTTGTACCCATGGTTTGGAGACAAAGCTGCTTTTAATGCAATCTCTGATTGCCTTTAGCTATGGCATTTTAGCTATGGCATCACACAGATATTACTTCCTCATTTTTCACTGATGGTCCATTTGCATGCATTGCCACAAGATAGATTTCCAATCTTATATTTTTGTAACTGTTTTTTCTTTCTCAGATATTGCATTTGTCAGCTGAACACCAGCCTACTAGGCATGGTTTAGTGTTCATACCCTGTAATATCATTTTGCCCTTAGGCAGTTTTATTTCAACCCCCGATTCCATAAAAATGTATGGGTTTCTGTGAGAAGATAAGTACAATGGAAAAAAAGTTGACTTGAACATAGCCAATATTTTATCACTAGTGCTCTGCCTCTTAATTAGAAATGTTGGGTTTTTTTAAAAAAACCTAACAGATTCTGCCCCCAGAAAAAGTTTGAAAACTCTTCTCTAATGTTTTAATCAACCTCCCTAGATTGATGGTATCTGAAAATGGAATAAGCAGCCTTCCATTCCATTCTCTGTACAATTTAGATAATAATAAGCTGAGCATGGTTCCATGGAGATACCATTCAGTATTTCCCTGTCTTCTAGAATGATGTGAACTATTTTCAAGTCCTGGTGAGTATACTTGATCAACCAGTTGCAACTCAATTGGGCTCCAGTAGCATGTAACTTTTCTTTATCCATCTTCTCCATAAATATATTATAAAAAACTCTGTCAAAAACTTTACTAAATAGCATTCCCTTGGTGTATTAAATAAGTCGCTCCTATAATAAAAGAAAATAAGCCTGATTTGACTTATTCTGTGTTGCCTCCTGGAAGTGTTTGGAGACATAATGCTTGACTATCTGTTCTAGCATCTAAACCAAATTAGAGGTTAAACTCATTGTTCTGTACTTTCCCAGATTGATTCTCTTCCACTTTTCAGTATTGAGTTTAATATGCTCCTTTGCAATAATACTGCTCTTATAAATTCTGGAACTTACAATTCTCCCAACATTACAGTTCTGAGAATACTTTACCAATTCTTCTCACATCCTGGGATGTTATTCATCTTGCTCTGGCAGCAGAATAGATTCCTTCTATGTCAGTCCTGAACTGTGTATCTGATTTCCTTTTGATGTTGAGTCATGTCCAACAAGTCATAGCTAGATGGACATCATTTGACTAGGGTTCTTTGACAAAAACTGCTTCTTTGAGTTCTTATAAATTAATATTTCTCTCAGCAGTGATGATGTCCAGCACCTTCCATTTTGTTGCTTCTTTTTCAGTTTTGTCTTCCATTAAGATCTTTTCTAATGGCTTTTGCTTTTACACTAATGAAGGTTTGCTTCATTAATATATTAAGAGCAGCCTGGTTTCCCTTCACTGGGTACTGAACAATTTCTTCTTCTTGTGGTCCAAAATATCTTAACAGTTTTCTTCAGCTCCACAATTTAAAGGCATATTTTTCTTCAAACATATTAAGAAGAGCTTTTTGCCTCTTCTAATAGATATAAAGAAGTCATCCAGTATATCCCCCCTTCTTTTCCCTATTTTCCTTTCTAACTCTGTTGTTCTGTTATTATTTCCCTACAGGGTTTTTTTTTTTTTGTTATATTTTGCATTCCATGACAATTTCATCTCATTTTGTGTTGTAGCTTCCTCAGTTTCATCCTAGGACTTAAGCTGGCAGTTTGTGTGCCTGCTTGGTTACCAGCCTCTGCTTCTATTTTCTATGCATCTCCTTTCTTCTTCTCAGCCTCTCAAATGAGCTCACTGTTCATGCACATTGGCCTCTTAAAGCTTTTTCTACTTTTCCTCTCATGGGGATTGTTTGTACAGGATCTTCAGGATCTCATTTTTAGGACGTTCAATTCTTCTTCTTGACTTTTTTTTTATCCATTAAGATTTTATGTCGTGCCATACTACCCACCTTCTGCTTGATGTGATTAAAATGTGCCTTTCTCAAATCTAAACACTTCTCTCAGCTGTTCTTCCTCTCTATCGTGACATCCAGCAAGATGTGTCCTCCATCTCCCAAGGCAGCCCATCTCTTTAGTCAATTAATTTGTCTCAGTTGATTAAGAATACGCCCAGGATAGCTGGTCCTCTTATTTTGTCTTCCACATTTTGAAAAATTGAATTATCAGCAAAATAAACCAGAATTCTACTGAACCTCCCACTTTGCTGAGTTAGTTTTTCAGCATGTGTTGTGTTAGTTGAAGTCACTCTTAGTGCTTAGCTTGCTTCTTTTCAATTGATTAGAAAGGTAACATCCATATTTTCTCCCTAGGTAGGTGGAGTGTAGGAAATTCCCATAATAGTTATACATGTTTTTCTTAATCCTTTTATTATATCAAATACTTTCCATAGAAACTCCAGATTTGAGAGATTCTTCATGGACATATGATTTCTTTACATAGAAAGCTTCCTTTTTTGATTGGGAGTATTTCTTTTAAATAAGTTATGGTTTTCAGATATTATGTTTCAATCATGACTTTCATTCTACTAGTTTTCTGTGATTTAAAAATTTCTCAGAATCATGTTCTTTATTTTTACAGTAGGGTTTTTCTGATTTTTTCCCTGTTTGTATATAATCATAATAAATATTGCAAAGCATGTTCAAGATTATTTTTCAGTGCTGGTAGAACGTAGCAGCTTTTGTATAGATTGAATATACAGATTCTTTCTCATCTTATTTATCTTTGTTTTACATTGGTTTAGATGCTAATTTTTAACATCAAAATCTTTAATGCAAACTGTCAATTTGAGACAGATTTGGAATAAAAAAAACATAATGAGTTTATCATGTTGAACCTTCAGTATTTTTCTTCTCATTTCATACATTAGAATCTAGTTTTATGTTATATCCTGTGACCATATTAAATAGCTAATATAACTAAAACTGACCTCCTCTGACTAATTAATTCACTGGGGATAGTGCTTTCAAGACTATAGGTATTTTTGTGGGTGTCTGAGATGACTTGCTCCCAAGGGAATATTAAGTGATTAGTTTTACAGTCTTATATTCTCTCATTTTTCCTCTGCTTCATTTCCCTTTGATTCAGGTCATATTGTATGTTAGTCTAAAAGAAAAGAAGGAATAATGGGAATTTTCTTCCTTGAGGCTTCAGCTTCTGATGTTCCTACATTCAGTGTTCAAATATGTCCCCATTAAAGGAAGTAATTGCTATAGGTTTATTTAAAAATCAGTGGACTTCAGGTAATGATAATAATTTACTGTAAAATGGGGTGGCTAATACAGTGAGACATCGTTTTATTTTTTCTAGCAGCAGTTCTATACAAATAGATACTAACAAACCTGTTTTGATATCAAACTGTTAAGATGATATCATTATACTAGCTGATCTGCTGCTGAATCAGAGCTGATCCTGAAACAGAATGAAGCAAAATCAGGAGAGGGTAGTGTAGTGTTGGTTTAAATACAAAGCTGGTAGCTTTTACTGGTTTATCCCGTGGATTAAATTATATAGTGTAGTAATATATTTTTCTAAGCAGTTTTGTGTTACGAATGGCTGAGTGCAAGCTGAATATAGAATTGAGAGTATATGTTTCTGTATATCTCTAAATCACTTCATTTAATGTGTCTGGGCTACATATACTTTCTGTTAGCTAACTTACTGTATATTAAAAACTGTCACAGAAAGGAAAGCAATTTCACAAGGTCCTTAAATTAATGAGAGTCTGGTTGCATGCTAGTTGCTTTTTTCCACACATCTGGGCTCTGGTTCAGACTGCCATTCTTAATCATATTTTAATTTTCAAATAAATTGCTTTCATTATCCTTTCATTTACAATACCATGTGTGCATTACTGCTCATTAATGTTTGTCATCCACTATTCTGAGACTGTGGTTTTAAATAACCGTAGTTGCAACACAGTAATTAAAGATGATCCATGTTGGTTTTACAGAAATTATCCCGAAGCTTTTAAAACACCAGACCTGAAGTGCAGCAGAAATTATTTGAAAGATGTCGACACTCCCTACCCACCCTTAGGCAAAGTGTTAGTGTGTTTATAAAAAAGGTGATTTAATAGTGCTAGATAACCAAAGACCCACATTATTTTGTATCCTCCCATTAAGCTGTTTTATTTGGTTATAATGGGCAGACCTGTTGGATCTTAGTAAAGATACATTTTCCGGCTGCTAATTTGTACATCTGTTAAGTCTTATTTTTTCCAAGTGGTCAGGAAAACAAATAAAAACATTTGGATAATTACTTGTTTGGCTAAGCAAGAATGCTGCTTATGCTGGCTTATTTTGATGTGGGGCTACATGTGAATATACAGGGAATTGAGATAATTGTGACTGATAATAGATGTCTGGTTAACGGGAGCTTTGTTGTATATAAAAGAAAACATCCCAAATGAATTTGCCTCAAAATGTAAGTAATAGTTCAGCTCAAATGTTTTCAATCTTGGCAACTTTTAAGATATATGAATTTAATTCCCAGAATTCCCCAGACAGCAGATTGGCAGGGGAATTCTGGGAGTTGAAGTCTAGGAGTTGAAGTCACGAAGTTGCCAAGGTTGAGATACCCTGGTTTAGCTCTTTCCTTATTCATAATGATTTGGTATGTAGTAGGTCTGTCCAAGATTGAAAGCTGCATGCTTAATCCTAAATAGAGCTCAGTAATGTTGGATCTCCCACAATCCCTGCAATTAAAACCTTAAAGATTGAAAAAATTGTTCATATTTCAGCTATAAAACCTGTTTTCTTTAAACCAGTTTTTCATACATTGACTGAATTTTTGTGTAATAACTAACACAAGTTTTTAAAGCCATGATTTACAGAAGCAATTTTTTGTCTAAATTCCTTTTCATGTTCACTTTGCTGGATTTGTATTTCTTGTTGTCCATAGAACACTCTAAATAAAAATTTCAACAATGAACTTTTCAGTTTATACTGAATTGATTGTATTTTCTGTCTTCACTAAAAATAGCAAGAGATTGAACATTCGGCAGAACCATTTGCATATAAAATTATGATATAGATAACAGTATTTCCCCATTTGAATTGAAAACAAAACCACAGGCACCCAGAAATTTGCAACTGCCTCATCACAGCTGCCCTCCCTATCCTGCATTCTGGGACCTCTTCCACCCTGTGCTCTGCCACCCCAATTGACCTTTCATGTCTTCTTGCTCCTGCTGCTGCTGCTAAGGGGTGCCCACCTTGGCTCTGTGTGAAACAGCTGTTGGCCATGTCAGACCATTTTCCCTAGGATTTATGAGGAAATCAGCATGTACCACGTGGGAAAGAAAGTCTGATGTGGCCAGTAGCTGCCTCGCAAAGGACTAGGTCAGCAGTGGGATCAAGAAGATGACAAAAGTCAGTTTGGGTAATAAGAGCCGTGGAGGGCAGGGATCCAAAACGGCATTCTTGTGGGGAGAGTTGAATCGCCCCTATGGGTATATATGCAAGTGGGCTGAGAAGCAACTGAGTTTTGATCATGTGATCATGGGGGACCAGTAATAAATAACTTTGAAGAGTTGCTGAATGAATGATTGCAAAAAAATGCTATTTATACATGCTCTAGACCAGACTTCTCCAACATAGGATCCTCCAAAAATAATACATTTTAGTATCTAGTATCCAACCACCTAATTATGTATATTAGTGTTTTTCAACCTTGTCAACTTTCAGATGGATGAAATTCAACTCCCAGAATTTCCTAGCTGGAACATTGAAATAGATAGATAGATAGATAGATAGATAGATAGATAGATAGATAGATAGATAGATAGATAGATAGATAGATAGATAGACAGACAGATAAATAGGTAGGTGGATGGGTGGGTAGATAGGTAGATAGATAGATAGATAGATAGATAGATAGATAGATAGATAGATAGATAGATAGATAGATAGATAGATAATCCTTGATTTACAATTGTAATTGAGCCTGGAATTAACAGTTGTAAGTCATTGCAGTCATAAATTGAGACATCACATGAGTGGATCTGATTTTTTTTGACACTTTTAGTAATGTTCAATAAACAAAGGCTGCAATTAAGTGAATAAATTTTCCCCATTTTCTTTTTTGTCAAAAACTGAAAATACACTATAAACTGACCAAAAGGTTCACAAATTGTGGTCACATAGCTGCAGGATACTGCAAACGTAAAGATGAGCCAGTTACCAAGTGGCCAAATGTGATGATAAGACCACAGAGGGGGTGGTTGTCATAATTTTGAAAATGGGTTGTAAGTAGTTTTTGGGAGGGTCTGGTGTAACTTCAAATAGTCTTTAAGTGACCAGGCATAAATTGAGGACTACCAAATAACAAGTACAGGTAATCCTCGAGTTACGAATGTAATAGAGCCTGCCAATTACATTCATAACCCGAGGGTTCATTAATTGGATCGTGTTAAATGAATGTGATCTCTCCCTGCTTTACCCAATGCATTCGTTAATCAAATGTACAGGCCATTAAGTTCCCATGAGGTCCTTCAGGGTGGGAAAGACCATGGGGGGAGCCTAGTGCCTCCAACCACCCAAGGCCTCCCCTGACCCCCTCCCCATTGCTACCCCTTTCAAAGGTCTCCATGGTCCAGCCAGCTGTCTCCTCTTCAGCCTCTCTGCCACTGTTTCTTTGCCTGCTCCTGGTGCTCCAAAAGTGGAGTGGTGAGAGCAGAGCAAAGGCAGAGCAAGACGAGTCTGGCAAACAAGGAGCTCCAATGAACGGCAGAGCAGGGCAGGGCCTGCTTATGAGGGAGGCTGGGGCTCAGTGGAACAAGGGGAGAAGCCGGCCGACACTTCTCTGCCTGACTAAGCAAGGGCTGCAGCACCCAAGGCCATGAAGAAGGCGAGCTTGGGTAGCACGGGGCTCTCACGCCTGGTACCAAAGGAGCACGTTGCAGCACTTCTGCGGTTGTTCATAAGGATGAATAGCCGCTGTGGTGCTGCAACATCCGTAACTTGGGGACCCCATCATAAGTACTTTTTTCGGGGATGTTATCAGTTTGAACCTTTGCTAAGTGAACGTTTGTAATTCAAGGAATACCTGTATCACAATATGAGGTTTTGTAGCTTCAAAGAAATGCAGAGTATTAGAAAATTAATTAGATAAATTAAAAATTTATTCTTTGAAGAGAGAATGATGACCACTGAGCTTATATGCCCTCATTAAACCTATTTTAAGCAACTTATTCAAGATTCATTAAAAGTACCCAAGAAGATTAAAAAAAAGTCCTAGAATAGAAAAAGAAAAAAATGTCGAGTGATAACTCAGATGGAAAATGTGTACCAGTCTGTGATAGAATCGATGATACAGATAACACAACATTGTCGATTTGACATTTACTCTTTGCAAACAATGGTCACAAACACTCTGATGGGCCCTAAACAGACAACTGAGAAACAGTTTCTATAAAAGGAATTGCTGGATGTGAATAAGCAGCTCACCAAGGAGAACTAGAAAAACCTTACTTATGCAAATGTATATCCCTCTTCTCATCCAGCACAGTCTGTTTTTGTGACTTAGAATGAATAGAGAAAAAAATATATACTCTTTTTTTTTAAAGCAATATCCATTGACAACCCAGATAAAGAGAAGGCTAAAAGATTTTTCTTCCTCTGCTGCCCATCATGTGCCAGTTTTATTTTGTGCTGCTTATAAGCTTCCATGTCACCGCTTTCTATTCTTGTCTGAATAGTCAATGAAACATTAGGAAGCTGATAAGGGTACCCTGGACTGTTACTTGGCAACGGTTGTTGAGCAAGGCTGGAAGCTGTTGATTGAAGAGATTAGCTGCCATAGATAACCTGCCTCCATTTTGCTGCTTGGCTGATGCCTGTCTTTCTATCCTCAAATATGAACCAGTAGCTCCCATTATGAATCCAGCCAGGAAATGGATGCCAGGTTAGGACACTGCCTTAACCATCTCTGCTTCCATTCAGCTCACTGCATCAAAGCTTAAATTATTTTCTTCTAGTTCCAGAATAAAATAACTGCTATGTTTTTTTTTTGAGAAAGGCTGCTCATTTTCATAAGATAATATTCTGACTAGTACCCTTCCTACTTCTCCAAGCCAAAAGCTATTTCATTTCATAGTAGATTTGTGGATGCTGTTCAGATCATATCAAAGCTCTGGTGTCTGTCAGAAAATGTTGAGGATGGGATATTAATATATAATAATCGGTAATACTTTTGTTCAAATATGTTTAATAATAATAATAATATCTCAGTTTCAAATAGCTTAGGGATAATATTGGTGGTGCCAGTTCAATGAAGATATTTTGCAGTAGGCACTGGAATGCTGGAAATGAATAAATACACAAAAGTAGCTAATAATAATAAAATAGCTGTATTTTTAATCAATAACCTCAGGAATATCTCCACAGTCTATTTAAAAAGTGTGTGCTTTTTGCACTACCAAAATATCCAAATAATATTGCTTTATCACAGCGTATAACAGTTTAATGGTTTTGTGATATAAAAATATAATCTAGGTAAGAAAATGTTAAACCTGAAGTCGAGGAAATACATTCTCCCTTTTATTAGAATTCAACATTAATACAAAAGCCAAACCATCTCTTTAACACTTCAGTGAAGCAAAATTGCAAGATTCAATGGATCTGAATAGCAAGTGCTAAATTCATGGATGAATCATCCCAAACGGAAAAAAAACCTTTTAAATCTGCTAAGCATAATACAGAATATCATTCACCAGAAATCTGAAGGCAGATTCATGAGATATTTCTAGGACCAGAAACACATTGCAGTTAAGAGGAATACAAGATTTGTTAACAAATTATAGCTGACTAGAATCTTTTTTGGGCTGGACTTGCTATAAACATGGTTAAATAAATGTTAAAAATACAGATTTGTAACATTGTCAGTTGAAACTACAACAAGTTAAAAAGCAATGGCAGTATGAGGAATAATTTGGAAGAATAATCATTTTTAATTTTTTTCAATGAATGTTTCAGAAAATATTTTTTTGTTAAACACTGAAGAATTGAATTTAAAATACACATAGGATAGTGCTGGCTAGATGATGATGATGATGATGATAATAATAATAATAATAATAATAATAATAATAATAATAATAATAATAATAATAATAATAATAATATGGTGAGACGTAAATTTCAGAATGCCATACCGGCTCGGATGTCGCCCGGGTTAACAAGGTCCGCGCTAGATATTGGAGTTCCTGGATATCTGGTGAAAAATGGGTTACAGGACTCAGGACTGTTGGCTGAGCAACCAGGGCCAGCAGCTGCAGAACTACTGGAAGAAAAGGTGTTTACCCGTCGCAGATACATAGTGATGGAAAACAAAGAAATAATGATCTGTTACTACAGATCAAGTCCAACAAGACGAGGATATCTAAAACGAATGCACCAGTTCTGGAAAGAACAACATCCAGAATCAGAAATAACAGAACAGAGACTAGCAGATAAACGCCGATTTATAACACGAAATAAAGTATTTACAGAAACAGAATTGGACGAACTGCAAAGGTTTACCCAGGGCAAAGAAATCAAAGCCTTACAAGAAGTAATTCAGAATGTAGAGGCAAACCAGGGGGAGTTGGCAGTGAAAGAATCCAGTAGAGATATACAACTGTTCTCATTTGGAAACCAGGCACCTCTTCCTCAGGAAGAACAAAACCCTCTAACTAAAGAAATAAAAGAATTGAAACAAAGAATAACTGAGCATCTAGAACAGCACAAAAACAACAGAATAAGGCTGCCTGCATTGAAGCTTGTTCCAAAGAAACAGCTAGCACAAGCATTAAAAGATGCAAATACTGCAATAGCAAGTATAAGCACCAATTCACTGCAAGAAACAAACCAACTAATGTACAGCACAGCTGCAGTTATAACTGAATACCTGGGATGCAAAATCAACAAAGAAGAAAAACAAACAAACAGTGCACCACAAAAATGGAAGGTTAGACTAGAAAATAAGATCAGCAAGTTAAGATCACATGCAAGCAAGCTAGAACAGATGAAAGAAAAGAAGCTGAAGAACAAGAAGACCAAAGAATACCTAATCAAGAAATACCACTTAGAAACAAGGAAGATCAAGGAAGCACTGGAAATAATAAAGCAACAAATAACAGCTATAGCCAGGAAAATCAGTAGATATGAAGCTCGAATTGCAAACTATAGGCAGAACCTCCAATTTCAATCCAATCAGAAACGTTTCTACCAATCCATCAATGGAGAAACTGCAAGGAATCAGTCAGTACCTGACAAGGAAGAAACAGTGCAGTTCTGGAAGCAGATATGGGATAACCCAAAGAAATACAACAAGGATGCGGCTTGGTTAAAAGAGGTGGATGCAAATAAAACAGAAGTTGAAATGAAAGAACTAGTAATAACAACAAAAATGGTAGAAAAAAGAGCAAAGAAAATCAAAAATTGGTCAGCACCAGGTGAAGATGAACTGCATGGGTTTTGGTTGAAACATCTAACTGTTATACACCCACTCATTGCCAAGCAGTTCAACAATATACTACAAGGAGGAGAAATTGAAAAGTGGCTAACAACTGGGAAAACCTACCTAATAATGAAAAATCCAGCAAAAGGGGCAATACCAGGTAACTACAGGCCAATTACCTGCTTACCAACAACTTTCAAATTACTAACTGGTGTGGTAGCTGATGCAGTACAACAGCATCTAGTTGAAAACAATCTCTTTCCACCTGAGCAGAAAGGAAACCGCCCCAATAGCAGAGGAACAAAAGATCAACTCCTAATAGACAAAATGATCTTGGAAAACTGCAAGAGAAGGAAGACCAACCTGAATGTGGCATGGATTGACTACAAAAAGGCATTTGACTCTCTGCCACATGATTGGATAATCAAGTGCCTAGAAATAACAGGAGTCAGTAGAAACATCAGAAAATTTGTGCAAAGATCGATGGCACAATGGAAGACACAGTTGCAGATCAATGGTGAGAAGCTGGGAGAGGTTAATATCAAGAGAGGAATATTTCAAGGAGATTCATTATCACCATTACTATTTGTTATTGCACTGTTTCCTCTGTCAACAATACTGAATAACTCAGGACATGGCTATCAAACATCAAAAACATCTGCTAGACTATCCCACCTCCTTTACATGGATGATCTGAAGCTGTATGGAAAAACATCATCTGAAATAGAATCGCTGCTCAACACTGTCCGTATATATAGCCAAGATATTGTAATGGAGTTTGGCTTGGACAAATGTGCCACACTTACTATCAAACAAGGAAAAATAGTGAAAACTGAAGGAATCAAGATGCCCCACGAAAATAACATTAAGAGTCTGGATGAGGAAGAGTACTACAAATACTTGGGTATCCTTCAAGCTGACAACATCAAGCACACTGAAGTCAAGAAAAAGATTAGAGGTGAATACATCAAGAGAGTGAAGAAGATCTTAAAGTCCAAACTCAATGGAGGAAATACCATAAAGGCAATCAACACCTGGGCAATCCCAGTCATTAGGTACACAGCTGGAATAGTGGACTGGACTCAAGCAGAACTAAAAGCAATGGATAGGCAGACCAGAAAAATAATGACAATGAATCATGCCCTTCATCCACGCAGTGACATTGATAGACTTTATCTACCAAGGCAAATAGGTGGGCGTGGAATGCTACAAGTACATCAGATGGTTGAAGAAGAAAAAATGGCTTTGGAAGAATATCTGAAGAACAATGATGAAGATGCACTGAAATAGTATATCAGGAAGGTTTACTAACTACTGGAGAGACCAAACTGGCCTACAAGAAAGACCAAATGAAGAACAGAATAGAGGCATGGGAAGACAAAGCACTACATGGCCAATACATGAAAAAAATAGCTGGGAAAGCAGATAATAATAAAACCTGGCAATGGCTAAGAGCAGGAAAATTGAAGAAAGAGACCGAGGGACTAATTCTGGCTGCACAAGACCAAGCCTTAAGGACAAATGCATACAAAGTCAAAATTGAGAAGACAGCAACAGACAGTAAGTGCCGCCTATGCAAAGAAGCTGAAGAAACAGTGGACCACTTGGTAAGCTGTTGCAAGAAGATTGCACAGACTGATTACAAGCAGCGGCATGACAAAGTAGCAACAATGGTGCATTGGAAGATCTGCAAAAAATATCATTTGCCTGTAAGCAAAAACTGGTGGGATCATAAAATAGAGAAAGTCATAGAAAATGATAAAATTAAACTGCTCTGGGACTTCAGAATTCAAACAGACAAGCACCTGCAACATAACACCCCAGACTTAACAATTGTCGATAAGAAAGACAAAAAAGTCTGGATAGTGGACGTGGCAGTGCCTGGAGATAGCAGAATAGAAGAGAAAGAACTGGAGAAGATAACAAAATACAAAGACCTACAAATAGAAATAGAAAGACTGTGGCAAAAGCAAGCAAGGGTAGTACCAATAGTCATAGGCTCCTTGGGTGCAATCCCAAAACAACTGGAGCACCACTTGAACACCATTGGCATTGACAAATTCGCTATTAGTCAATTGCAAAAGGCGGCCTTATTAGGAACTGCTTCCATCCTGCGACGATACCTGTAATACCATCAAACATCCACATCTGCCTATCCCAGGTCCTGGGTAAGGACTCGATAGGTAGACAAAATGCCAAATCCAGTCTGAACATCTGGCTGACTGTGCGATGATCCATAATAATAATAAAGTTGGAAGGGACCTTGGAGGTCATCTAGTCCAACCCCCTGCTCAGGCAGGAAAACCTATACCATTTCAGACAAATGGCTGTCCAGTCTCTTCTTAAAAACTTCCAGTGTTAGAGCATTCACTGCTTCTGGAGGCAGGTTGTTTCACTGGTTAATTGTTCTAACTGTCAGGAAGTTTCTCCTTAGTTCTAGGTTACTTCTCTCCTTGGTTAGTTTCCATCCATTGCTTCTTGTCTTGCCTTCAGGCACTTTGGAGAATAGCTTCACTCCCTTTTCTTTGTGGCAGCCCCTGAGATATTGGAACACTGCTATCATGTCCCCCCTCATCCTTCTCTTCATTAAACTAGACATACCCAATTCCAGCAACCATTCCTTATATGTTTTAGCCTCCAGTCCTCTAAATTGACAAGCATTATGATCCAGGCCATGGTAGAATAGAATAGAATAGAATAGAATAGAATAGAATAGAATAGAATAGAATAGAATAGAGCTGGAAGGGACCTTGGAGGTCTTCTAGTCCAGCCCCCTGCTCAAGCAGGAGAACCTATACTAGAGGTCTTCAAACTTGGCCCTTTTATGACTTGTGGACTTCAACACCCAGAATTCCTCAGCCAGCATGCCTGGCTGAGGAATTCTGAGAGTTGAAATCCACAAGTCATAAAAGGGTTAAGTTTGAAGATCCCTGCCCTATACCATTTCAGACAAATAGTTGTCCAGTCTCTTCTTAAAAACTTCCAATGTTGGAGTATTCACATCTTCTGGAGGCAGGTTGTTCCACTGATTAATTGTTCCAACTGTGAGGAAATTTCTTCTTAATTCTAGGTTGCTTTTCTCCTTGATTAGTTGGCAGGAATAACCAACATCTAAGAAGACAAGTTCAGGATCCAAAAAGATCTTGACAATTTTGAACAGTGGGCCCTATCCAACAAAATGAAACTTAATACGGAGAAGAGCAAAATTTTACATTTAAGCAGGAAAAATCAAAGGTAGAAGTTCAGATTAAGTGAAACCTGGCTCAAAAACAGTAACTATGAGAGGGATCCTGGATTCTAGTGGATGATCACTTGAATATGAGCCAGCAGTGTACAGCAGCAGCCAAAAAGTTAAAACAATCGTGAGTTGTATAAACAGAGGCATAGAATCAAGATCACAATAAGTATTAATACTGCTTGATAAAACCCTAGTAAGACCACACCTGGAATATTGCAATCAATTTTGATCAATATACAACAAAAAAGATGTTGAGACTTTGAAAAAAAGTACAAAGAAGAGCAACTAAGATGATTAAAGGCCTGGAGACTAAAACATACGAAGAACTGCTGCAGTATTTGCATTTGGCTAATCCAGGCATGTCAAACTGCAGGCCCGCGGGCCAGATGTATCACGCCAAAACTGCGCCCACCACATTGCCGGCAATGGGGGAAAAGTCACGATACGTCACGCGATGTCACGAGTTTGACATGCCTGGGCTAATCTAAAGAAAAGAAGAAATAGGGGTGACATGATAGCAATATTCCAGTATTTGAGGGGCTGCCACAAAGAAGAGGGGGGTCAAATTATTCTCCAAGGCACCAGAGGGCAGGATAAGAAACAATGAGTGGAAACTAATCAAAAAGAGAAGCAACCTGGAATTAAAGAGAAACTTCCTAACAGTCAGGACAATTAACCAGTGGAACAGCTTACCTTCAGAAATTGTAGGCGCTCCATTACTGGAGGTTTTAAAGAAGAGACTAGACAGTCACTTATCTGAAATGGTATAGGTTCTGCTGCTTGAACAGGGAGCTGGACTAGAAGACCTCCAAGGTCCCTTCCAGCTCTATTCTATTCCATGTGATTGGACAGTTTCCATGGAGAGAAGCTGTTTGGCATTTGCTAACAATTCATAGCTATTCCTCTATAATTCTAAATTACTTGTTTCCAGTTTGAGAGGAAATGGTGGTCATGTTGTATACCCAGAGACTCATTCTTCCATTACTACATATAATACAGGTAGTAATTGACTTGCAACTGGTCACTTAGCAACCATTTGAAACTACAGCTGCCATGAAAAAGGGGACTTATGACCTGGAATTCTGATAGTCAAGCCCCCTTTGTGATCATGTGACTGAACTTGGGTGCTTGGCAATATGGCTGCATTTATAACCATTTGCACCCTCCTGCAATCACATGATCTCATTTTATAATGTTTTCGCTGAAAAATTGGCACTCACTTCCAATTTTGGCAAAACTACATGCATAGTGAACTATTGGTTTGCTTAGCAACCATGGCATTTTCTTAATAACTATGGATTCTCTTAATGATTGCAATGATCTGCTTAATGACCACTATCAACATGTATTGTAATAAGTGGAATAGGCTACCAGACCACAAAGATCCAGACCAATGGATGGCAACAGAGAATTCTAGATAATTCTTGAGCTTTACTGCCATCTAGTGGTAGTATAGTTGTTTTGCAGCTTAGGTACAATAATTCTAAAGTGATGGCTTTAAGTATTTCTCACCTTTTTGTCAATGCTGCAAATATTTTATATTCTTGCTTTGACAATATGCAGAACTGTCTGGTATTTTTAGAGTTAATGCAGAGCAGAAGATAGTGGGGGGAAAAGCCCGGGAAAGAGAAAGGAAGGAAACCTTTGATCTTCACACTGATTGGATAACATGATACATGACTGCTAATTTAGGGAGGGAACATGCTGATAATTTAATTACTCGGGGGAGGAGAATTTAGATCTTGGCATACCTCCATTATACCTGTGCCGACATTTTGTAACAATAAATGACTTTTAGGAAAATCAATGCCTGGAAATTCTTTGAAGTGTTTCATTAGCCGGATCCATAACACTTTTGTTATTTAAACAATGACTATGATGCTCAAACATTCCATCCCATGATTAATTGAAGCATGGATTACTGTATTTTCTTGAATTAGCACACGTGTCTGAGTTTGCTTAGCATCCTAAATAATAAACTTGCCTTGCACATTTTAGAATAATATGTTATACTAACCCAGCCCATAATTAAGAAAAGAAAAATGATAACAGTTTTGGTAAAAGAGTAAGTAAAAGATAATTTTATGTAGAAGTTGTTTCTGTTTAAAATATTCACTAAGCAACTCTGAAGGTCCATTTGCAACTATTTGCAAAAAACATCCCCCTTTCTGCAATATATTTTAATTAAACCTGTAATTGAATAGGATTGCATTGTATGACTGGGTACCTGAATTATATTAATTTTGTTTTTTTAATTATCATGACTTGGTTTGCACATAATGCAAAGGAGCCATAAGCCATGATGAGTAAAGTTGGGTAAATGGGCACTTTGCAAACAAACCATGTATTGGAAGATATTCAATGTTTTTAATTTCTAAGATTATTAATGTGGGCCACTCGAAGCCCCAAAGTCTTGAAATAAAGATGATTCTGGACGCTGAAATACAGAGTGATCTTGATTTATAGGGAGAGAAAAGCTCCTTTAAGAAGTATTTAGGAGGGCATCAATCTCACTTCAAACCAGGAATCATGTTCTTTTAATGGAACTGTTTTCTTATCATGTGGGATTATTAGACTTTTAAAATTAGGTGAGTGCAATCAATAATATCTTATTGCAGTGTTTTTCAAACTTGGCATCTTTAAAATATGTGGAGTCAATTTCCTAAATTCCCCAGCTAGCTTTAATGAAGAAGTCCACACATATTAAAATTGCCAAGTTTGAAGAACACTGCCTTATTGGGTTATCCCTTATTTATAAATTAAGCAACAGCTCTTTGAGGAAGAACAATAAAACAAATTTTAAAGAAATTCATTCACTGCATAAAAGAAAACAAACAGTAATTCTTATGAATTCTAATGTAGGGCTTTTCAACCTTTTCACCCATTGTACCACTTTTAGGATATGGCAACATCTGAGTACCACCAGTCGCCTAGCAAGGTGTCAAAAACTTGATGACCAAAAAAAAAAAAAAGGAAAAAAGTGGTAAAATACAGGTAGTTCTCGACTTACAACAGTTTGCTTACTGACTGTTCGAAGTTACAGTGGCACTGAAAAAAGTGCCCCCCCCAAGCCACAGCCGAGCAAGACACCTGCCTGTCCACCCGGCCGTGCTCTTCCTCCTGTCCAAGGTTTTCATCGTGAGCATTTCTGTTGAGGATTGGCAGTGGGGATGGGGTGGGGGGTGTTTGGTTTTTATTCCCCCTGTCTGCTTGATGGTTGCAGCAGGTTTTGGTTACTTCATATGACCCTGGGACATTGTGACCATCATAAATATGAATCAGTTGCCAAGCATCTGAATGTAAATCACAAGACCCTGGAGATGCTGCAACATTCCAGCTGATCCTGGTGCTTCTTCTGGGCTCAACAAAAGCACCAGGATCAGCGTCGAGCTCCAGCTGGAGGCTGGCACTGATCCTGGCGCTTCTGCTGAGCCCTGACAGCCCTGCAGTTCCAGCCGTCTCTCGCTCAGTCTTATGTGGTGCTGCCACCGGTTCAGCTCATTCCCCTCCCCCACTACCACTTTTCTAGGATGGTCGTGTACCACCTGTCAGGTGCCAATGTACCACAGGTGGTACCCGTACCACTGGCTTTTCAACCAGTTCTAATGCATACAGCTCAGAGATGCATTGATAAAACAAGCAAATAAAAAAAATCATATGACAGCACTGACAAATGACTGTAATTCTGGTAGTTGTTGTAATCATTAAATGAATCATGAGGGGTTGTTAAGCCCTGGCGGTACATTGATTAGAATGCTGTATTTCAGGCTAACTCTGCCCACAACCTGGAGTTCAATCCTGATAGGGCTGGAGGTTGACTCCTTTTATCCTTCCAAGGTCAGCAAAATGAGGACCCAGAATGTTGGCAGCAATATGCTAACATTGTAAACCGCTCAAAGTACTATGGAACAGAATATAAGTCTAAGTGCAATTGCTACTGCTGTTAAGTACAACATGACATAACTGCAAGTTGTGTCTTCCTATTGGCTTTCCCATTGATTTTGCTTGTTGGAAGCTGGCAGTGAAGTTGCATATGGTGATAACATGATTGCAGGAATGCTGTGATGGCCAGAACTTTGAGGAATATTGTACAGGTGGTCACCAAGTGAGGAGTCCCCATAATTACAAAACCACAATACTAAAGAGTGGAGCCAAAACATTAGAGGAGGAAATATAAAATGTAACCAGGGTTGCTAGATTGGAATTTTAATTTAAAGTCAAGCAATACTAGAAAAAAGCCAAACCAATTTTAAGATATTTTTCATACATCATATGAAAATCTCCAGGTCCAGGTCATTACTATCTTACCCACTGAAATACATGGCACAAACTGTGTCTGATGTGAAGGGCTTTTTTTTTTTTTTTTTAAGCACTTCTGGAGATGCAGTGAAGACTTCACACCATTTGCTTGAAAGCAATAATTCTGCCCTGATTATCACAATAGCACCAAAAAGATGCAGCTGCATTCTGTTTCTTGCCTTCCTTTTAATAGAGAATTCGAGAGAAACTATTCTCTCCACTAAGCATTACTGACAGGGGTTATTAGGCAAGTAAGGATGAAGGTGATATGCTGTGTATGGTGAGGAGTGAGATGGCGATTAAAAGGGAAGCTTCCTGTGGCTCCATTGCTGCACAAAGCAACCCGCCTTTTGCCTTTGTTTTTCTCTCTCCCAGGGGGTGTGGGCGGAGCCAGGCAAACATTGATTCTGGGATGGCCTTCCTCACACACCTTTTACTTGCCGGGTTAGCGGTGCCTTCTTGCCTAGACTCTTGGTGGTAAAAAGCCAAAAAGCAAAATGAATTTTCTGATGCTGACCAAATTGAAAGAAACCCCCAAATGTCTGGAATATGGTGTTAGAAGAGCCACTCTGGCAACCCTGGATATAGTGGTGAGCCATAGATTTTTAAATCACATTTTTATTAATTGTTAATATTAGACCAACACTCACGAAGCAAACAATACCCCAGTCAAGAAACTATCAACTCAGACAAACAAGCTAACAGTAAACAACAGCTCAATCAAGAAATCACCAAGTCCACTTCCACTAGCGCTGACAGGGCAAGCTTCTAGTATAATAAATGAGAGCAAATATCACTTGATAATGTTACCTATTTGGATAATGTCTGCAAAAAAACAACCAAGTCAGAGAGCACCAAGGACCCATAATTCAAGTATGAGCAACAAATATTCTCTTCTGTCAGAGAAATAGAGTGCTTGGCCATCTGATCTAGTACCTAATCTTAAGTTAAATGTTAAACTCATCCTGTACTTTCCCAAATCTTCTAATTTTCAGTTTAAAACGGAAGGTTGGTGGTAGCAGCAGTTATCTAATTTTCATTTTTACTCATACCCAGGCACTGGTTACATCAGAACCAAAGTCCTCAAAAGCGGGGATGGTTGGAACCTGAGAGGGACTGTTGTACTCATTACATATGGGCCATATTGTTAGGGAGTGCTATTTATTTATTTATTTATTTATTTATTTATTTGTATGCTGCCCATCTCACTATACAAAGTGACTCTGGACATTGGCAGGGGTTAGTGCTGCAGGCTACATCTTCTGATTCTCAAGGTTGACTCAGCCTTCCATCCTTCCGAGGTCGGTAAAATGGGGACTCAGATTGTTGGGGGGCAATAGGCTGACTCTGTAAACCGCTCAGATCTACTGCTATTGGTATTCGAAATTCTGACTCTGGAAAGAAGAGGAACTAAAACAATGCTTTGTTAGGCAAAAAGGAAGATATCTTAAGTGGAATTAGATTAAATCATAGTAATGTTCTATAAAATAGTTTGGGGTGTTTTTGTAAAACCCTGTATAATCTAGAGATAACTATAGTGCGTACGCACATACACAGAAACACACACAACATTCCTTCTCCTTCCCTTTCTGACTATCTTCCTTTTAGAGGACTTGGTTCTCAACAAGGAGCCTCTGATAGAGACATTTTCAAAATTCTGAATGGCTTTTCAGGCAGGTTTGTTCTGTATCCTAGAAAGGGCCTTGAACCTATTGATTAAAGAATGTGTTTATTAGAGAGTCTAACAAACTGTAAAGATCAAGGCTAAAAGTTACATATTTCACATCCACCTTTTTACTGATCTTCAGCCTTGGCAGCTTAAAGATGTGTCATGTGCTTGTTGGGGGATTCTGAAAGTTGAAGTCCACACATGTTCAAAGTGTCAAGGTTGAGAAAAACTGCTCTGTAATATAATTCAAAATCTGTACAATATATTTTAGGTTTAAATATTCAGATAATTACATCTTGCTTGATTCAGAATTGCCACCTGACTGATCAATACTGAATATATACTGAAGTCTTTGGATCCATAAAGGGAACATATTTGTATCACACTGCTGCAGTTTGGTAGATATTCTGTGTTATCACTGATATACAATTAATGCTGTAGTATGAAATATTAAAGAGTCATTTTGTTCTCGTAAGCAATGAAAAGTTCCTTACTAGGAAGTATTTTTCCAATGCAAAATATGTGGCATGGCAAGATTTTTGATTTAGTGTAGAAACCCCTTTGTCCTTGATAAAAAATTGGGAGCTAATTTTGCTGACATTGTGCTTCAGAAATATGATGTGAAAGTTTTGTGATTTCTTTATTTTAAATTGCCTCCCAAGAATATTAGATTAATAATTTATTCCCTTCTTAAAATGCAGAAGTAATTAGCCTGATATAAACCTATACACTCTATAATATAGGTCTATATCAGTATTATTATTTCTGCGTTTCATAAATTACAGATGTACTGCCTGCATTGTGAAAAGATTTTTTTTAAAAATTGTTTCATGTGGTTGAAATCCCACAGAAAAAGATAGTTGTAAATTAATTCTTAATATTAGGTTCTGCTAGTCAAATTTCACTGTCCCTTTTGATTATAAATGCACTATCTACAGTAATTACTAAATTAAAACACGCTGTAGAAAGACCGGCATGCTAATTAAACTTGTTGCATTTGAATGGTTTTGTTTGGATCACTGTATACAGCAGAGAACAACAATAAATGCATCTCTCTTTCCTTTTCTAAGAACCTAGGGCTGCAGATGGTCAGAAGGTGCTCTAAACACATAGTCTCTAAATTAGTTTTTTGTATGGATGGGAGAAAGGTAATTTTATGTTTGAAGTCCCCTCCACTGCCTATCTTCCCCCCACCCAGGAAGCTTGTCTTGAAATGAACAATTCTTTAAATAAAGACTAATTAGGACCTAAATTAATTAGAAGGTGTGATATGAAAAGAGTTTGATGAGAAGAGTCTGTCATTTTAGGCAAATGGAATGGAGCTAAATAAATTAGGTTTCATTAATATCTCATTGTTGTGTGAGCAGCACCCTTTTATTGCATTCATTAGATGGCACTACATTAAGCTGGCTTTGGCTGTCTATTATTGATTCAACATTCATTTACCACTCCAGAGTTTTCTGTATTGAGAGAAAGAGAGAAAGAGAGAGAGGGAGAGGGAGGGAAGGAGGAAGGGAGGAAGGGAGAGAAATTACTACTTCTGAGAACGAACATCAGTGTTTCCTTTGCATTCTTGGTTTGATAAGGAATATTTATCTTATTTTTTTGCTTTGGCATTGCTTAGGATGGGAGCATAGATAAAAAGAATGGAAGGGTGAATAATAGAAATGCCCCACATTTTATTTTGCATTTTGTGGAAGTGAAAAACATTATAAAAGGATAATACAAATTTCTTGAAGTATTGGAGGTAACACAGAATAACACAGAATATTTCCTTTTCTATTTATCTCCTAATTTTCTCCTTTCCTTCTGCAGATGGAGTATTTGGGAAGTGTCAACAACTTCCAGTGATAGGTGTAAACAAGTATGAAATTTCACCATCAACACTTCATCGTTTGAGAATTGTCTTAGAGAAGCTGCTGCACAGAGGTACACTGCAGAATACTTGGTTCAGAATATAGGCACCTCTTAAAAAATTCTGAGTCAGTGTTTTAACTTCCAGCATCTTTATCTTGCAATATTATTTATAGAGAGTGAGAAGAGGATGATCTAAGCCAGAGGTCCCCAACCTTTTGGGCACTAGGGACCAGTTTTGTGGAGAAAGGTTTTTCCATGGACCGGAGAGTGCGTGGTTTTGTGTGCTGCCTGCATCCCACTGATGGGGCTTTGCTTGTTTGTGCGGCCTGGTTGTTGGTATGCCGTGGCTCAATACCAGTCCACGGACCAGGGAATGGGGACCCTTGATCTAAGTAGATTAAAAGTAGAACTGTCAGAAAGCCATTCTTCCTCAGATCTTTGTATATATAACCTTTGTTTATTGCCTTGTTCCGGGAACACTCTTCTTCTTTAAGCCAACCCCAACCCTATAACACAGTGGTTTTTAACCTTTTCTTTACCACAGACCCTCCTCTTTAAATATCTTTTGTGGTTGCGGGCCATGGCCCACAACCCCTAAGACTTAACTCAAGATTTAAATCATAACATTTCTCCAAGCCTTTGCCGACCCTCTATGATGACATTGTGGATCCCCCACGGGTCCATGGACCATAGGTTGAGAACCACTGCTGTAGCACGTTAAAGGATACTAGTAAAATCCTCCTTTGAATTGAACTTAGTTCCTGATGATTCTGTGGACACACTCATATGGTTTCTTGGCAACACTATGGATATATTTGCCATGGCTTTCTTTCAGATGTAATTTGATTTCTAGCCTAACCTTCCATTGTAGTATTCCCTTGTGATCTCCCATCCGAAGAAACATGGATAGCCGGTTGAGGCTAATAATTTCAATGAAAGCAATCTGCTGTTGTGAATCAAATCATATATACAATTAAGGTGACCAACCGTCCTCCTTTAGGGAGGACGGTCCTCCTTTTGTGATTCTGTCCTCCCTCAAAAAGTGTCCTCCTACATGTCCTCCTTTTCTGTTTTTGAAGACTAATCTGCAGGGCCTTTTTTTTCTCATAGAACGCTCAGAATGGCATTCCGGCACCTTTTTTTGATGGTTTTTTTCCCCAACTTTTGCATGAGTTGTGCTACTCCCCCTATTGCCTTTTGAAAGCCAATAGGAATTGCTGCTGAGCGCACCAAAACACCCGGCCAGCAAACTTTGCACATGTAAGTTGTCTGCAGCAAAGGCGAATTGGCAGGAACTTTGTACCCCTTCCTGCTACCCAACTATACCATCTCTTAGTTAGTCCTGAAGATACCTGGAGGAGACTGGAGTGGTGATGCCACGGTAACTTTCTCTTGATCTTCGGCCCTGCTAGGGCAATAATGGCTGTGAGCGCAAGAAGCAGGGGTGGCAGGGCTGCTGCGGGTGGGGGTGTGAGGGGTGGCAGTGGCCGGCTGCCCCATGCTGTGGGAGCCACGGGGCCTGTTGTATAAGGGGCTGCGCAGGGTGGGCGGTGGTGCTGGCGGGGCGGCTGCAGGCAGGGTGTGTTGACGGCGGGCTACTGCCCGGGGCCAGAATCAGCACAGCTGGTGCTTTGAGAGCCGCAGGGCCCACTCTACATGGCGGGGCAGCAGTGCTAGCGGGGCAGCTGCAGGCGGAGGCGCGGCATGTAAGCATAATTACAATATAAAATGTTATTGTTACAAATGTTTTTTATTATGCATTTATCATTATAGTATATTCTGTATTATTGTTGCAAAGAATAAAATGTTTCTTTTATTTACGATATTGTTTTCTTCAATTTATTTGTGTCCTCCTTTTCACTGTAAAAAAGTTGGTCACCTTAATACAATACCACATACATACATGACTGTGCCAGCTCACTGCCAAATAGCAACCAATTTATCTCTTTCCTTTTCATGTTTTCTGTGGAAATTTCATTTTCTGCCATTTGGATCTATGTGTTCTATGCTAATAAGATATTCACTTTTATTGCTCTTATAATTACTGTCTGTGTTTTCTTCCTTTTATTCTGCCATTGATTAATTCCAAATTAGGCCTGGGATCAAAGCAAAGATCAAAGATGTGTTAGGTTCATTATCAATAAAATAAAGTTTTAAAAAAATACCAAAAATTTCAATTAATTCAGAAGACCAAAAAAGGCTACTTTAGTTGCACAAGCTACAGACTTTAATACGAAATTGATTCTACCTATTGTTGATATAAAGCTTTTCTTTTAAATCAAAGGATTTTCAACTTATGTGAAATGTTTCATTTTCATCTAAATACGCAGTAGCTGATTGCTGCTTTGTATAAGTTATCTCTTTGTTCCATGTACTTATTATGGTGCTCTGTCTGATGTTCCTTGCAGTATTATAATCAATATGGAAATGCAAAAAAAAAATCCAAATTTCTTCAATCTTCTTTTGTTCTTCTTTGTGTATCTCCAAGCCATGTCTTTCTTTTAAAAATTGTTATCTGATTTGTAAAAGAGAAAAGTACCTTTGTTTTCCATCTGCGCAGCATCATAAAATATAACATCTGTCTTTTGTAACTTCTACATCAATGACAAGTAGCCTTTTTGTGATAAAGGTCAGTTCATTTTTTTAAAAAAAAAATTCTGGAAGCCTGTACTATTTGGACATTAGAACGGAATGGTAATAGCTGTGAAAAAGGCTGGAATTAATTTTGATTTTTTTAAAGCACATTTTGCTTTTTTTTAAATTTCTGGTTAAAATTCTGTTGAAAATTGCACAGCTATTATTCACTGAAATTCTGCAAATAATCTTGATACTTTCTGATGGGGTAGAAAGGGCTTGAGAGAAAGCTGGATCTGGCCAATTTTTTTTTACATCTTCATAGGTTAACTCTTATCCCAAATGCATGTGTAATATGGGTATACAATGCACATATCATTTAAAATCAGCATCTCCACTAGGAATAGAGAATGAATCATAAGATAGCCATATTAAACTAGATGATGGCTGGTCGTCTTTCAACTTAATAGGAAACAATTAATTCTTGGTATGTACATCAACACGCACAAACCTTGTGCATTTTTATTTCCTTTTGCTGTCTTATTCTATGGCTTCCAAATAAAATTCTCTGTAAATTCAGGGAGTTGCAATACAGTTTTTATGAGAACAAGCACTGGAACTGTTGAGAGATACCTCAACAAGTGAATCTACAACAAAATGATCCAGAGATTCTGTGGTTCAGGAAAGCAGTTGTCAATGTCATTCCGTCTCACCATCATTTTCTCTTTTTATCCTATCTATTCAGTTATCTAAGTAATAACACTCACACTTTGACACAACTTTCTCTCTGAATAGTAGAATAAAGGTCATTACAATATAATAACACCAGTAATTTTATAATAAATCAGTCATGAAAATAAATAAGCTAAACATAAGAATTTCCAATTAAATTAGGTTTGATTTTATAATAATTCAGCAGTAGTTTATTGTAATATTCAAAACATGGATTAGGAATCTATCAAACTATGATTAAAGTGGTTAAGGTTAAAACTTACAGAGGAGAAGATATGTAATACTTTTCATCTTTCTCACTGGGTATGATTAATAAATCTTGAAGGATTTATATATTTTCTCTTCCCTAAATGGTTCTACTTTCTTCTAGTAGCCCTAGAGCAAAGATTTCTATCCTTGTCTCAGATCATACGAACAAGATTTAAGTTTAGCTTCCAATGACTTCATATTCATGTAGATTATTTTTAGCAAAAGTATGGAAATGATTTGGACTTTGAAGAAGCAGGATAGAATGAGTATAGAAAGATTTGGTTTTGGAGAAGATTCCCACGAATGTTGTGGATAGCCAGGAAAACAAACAAATAGATCATACAACAAATCAATTGAGATCTCTTGCATAAATAAGGTGACCAACTTTTTTACAATGAAAACGAGGACACAAATAAATTGAAGAAAAAATATCGTAAATAAAAGAAACATTTTATTCATTGCAACAATAATACAAACAACTTGCATGTGCAAAGTTTGCCAGCCGGGTGTTTTGGCGTGCTCAGCAGCAATTCCTATTGGTTTTCAAAAGCCAATAGGGGGAGTAGCACAGCTCATGCAAAAGTTGAAAAAAAAACATAAAAAAAGGTGCCGGAATGCCGTTCTGAGCATTCTATGAGAAAAAAAAGCCCTGCAGATTAGTCTTCAAATATCGAAAAGGAGGACATGTAGGAGGACACTTTTTGAGGGAGGACAGAACTTACAAAAGGAGGACTGTCCTCCCTAAAGGTCACCTTAGCATAAAGGAATAGGCTTCAATGATCATATCTGAGATCTATAATGTCATATGTACTTTCATGGTTCTTCGCTTTTAAAATCACATATCACTGTATGTATGCTACTAATCTACTTATTCAATGAAAGAGAGGCCCACATTTCAATGTGACAAAGTTTCTGCCCACACAGGAATTTGATGATCATTTAATAGCTGGGAGAAAGTTAATATGATAGATCCAGTACCTTGATTCTAAACTTAGTAATTCTCTTGAAGCTGATCTTCGTAGTTTATAGTGCTCTTTTGTTCATGCCCAAAATTGTTTCAACATTTAAACTTCTTTGTGTCTCTGATCTCTTTATAAATGTAAATTATAAACTCTATAAATTTAAATTCCAGAAACAAAATTGTAAGCATAATTATAAGAGACTAAGTGGAAAAGCTCAAGATCGACTTAAATTTTCTGGAAAATTTATTCATCTTAGTTTGTAAAATGAAAAATGTTATAAATTATTCAAAATATTTATGCAAAATATGCCAGGTGCATATACTAGGTGCATAGTGTTGCACTGGAAAAAAGGTCTGATATTATATGTGAAAATTTGGCATATATTCCAAATCAAATACATCCTTTCCACTATACAGGTAACCTTTGATTTAATGACTGTAACAGAATCTGCTCTTCGTGATGAAAAGTCATGATAGTCAAAAAATCTGACCAACCTCATTTTACAATTTTTTTTTTTTTTGCAGAAATCGTTAAGTGAACACTGTAGTCAGGAAGTGGCTGCCATAGTCATTAAGTAAACTAATGGACTGCCGTGAAAATTGGAACTAAATGCCAGTTTTCAACAAAACTATTGTAAAATGTGGTCTCGTGACTGCAGGGCACTGTAAATAGCTATAAATGCAGCCTGGAAGTTAGTCATGTGAACTTCAAATCTGGGGTATAAGTATTCCCAAGGTAGATTCATCGTAACTTTGAATGGTTGTAAGCAACTAGTTCTAAATTGAGGACTACCTGCACACATACATACATATACAGATACATATAGTACATATGTTTATTTATTAAATTTGCTGCCCATCTTGCTCCAAGGCAACCTATATTGTACCTGTTATGTCCCGAGCCTTTGCAAACGGCTCGGGCGTTTGCAGGCAGTCCCGGGCAGGTGCAAAGCTGCCCGGGACCAGACAGGCTGTCGCCAGCGCCGTGCGCATGCGCGGGTGCTGGCGCGGGAAAAGTAACCCATTTACCCGGGAGTTGCCTATATAAGAGGCTGCGAGGCGTTTGGGCGAGGCTGAAGCCATCTTCCTGTAAGCTGAACGCTGAATAAAAGAAACTGAGAACTCCAGCTGCTTCTCGTGTCTGTTTTCCCGCCACGGACTCAACACTGGCGACGAGGGTGGGATGCCTTGCACTAACTGGAAAGGAAGAAGTGTAAGCTTACCCAAGGAGTCCTGAGCGGCGAAAGAGGAACGGCGTCGACTCGGCAGCTGCCCGCCAATCCGGTGCGCATTCGGGGGTAGGCTGGCTGATAGACCCGTCTCCTGAAGATCCGAAGATGGCGAAAATCGGAAGGCTTTCGGAATTCGACGTCTCACATCCAGAGCGGTGGGAGTCCTACGTATCCAGAATGGAGAACTACTTCAAGGCAAACCAAGTGAGGGAAGATAGCTTGAAGGCGGCCACCCTGCTTTGCGTTTGCGGCCAAGAAGCCTTCGAAATCGCAGAAAACCTTGCAGCACCTGTCCCAGTAGAGTCTGTAAGCTACGCAGACCTGAAGAAGCTGCTGAAGGAGCACTTCCACCCCAAGGTGTCCGTTATCTCATGGCGCCACACCTTCGAACAAAGGGATCAACGGTCCGGTGAGTCAGCCAAGGAATACATCGCCGCGTTACGGAAGGCCGCCAAGCCCTGCGAGTTCAAGGACCTCGAGGAACGACTGAGGGACCGATTCGTGTGCGGGTTAAGGCATCGCGAGCTACAACAGAGACTTTTCGCAAAGGAAGAATTATCCTTCCAAGACGCCTTAAGGGAAGTCACCGCAGAAGAATCAGCAGGCGGCGCCGTCAAAAACATGCGGCCGATCAGAAACAGTGCAGAGGGTGCGTCCGTGCACCAGGAAGACGTCCGACGAAACTCCGAGGAGGATCCGGACGAGGAAATTCCGACCGTCTACACCCCGCGAAGGAAGAGAACCAGAAGGGAAGCTCTTCGGCTCCGCTCAAGTGCATCGGCTGTGAGGTCGCCACAGGGAAGAACCGACTGCAAGTTTCCGCTCCGCTACCTACCGGGCATGCGTGAAACAAGGGCACATTGCAGCTGTGTGCCTGGCCGACGAAAGCACAACCCCAAGAAGACCGCCGAAAGGTTACCAGATTCCCACCAGAATAGGTATGTTTTTGCGCTTCGCGAAGAAGCATCTGTAGAACGTCCCACACAAGCCCATGAAGAAAAAGCTGTCACTCAACTTGAAGCTACAAGGGGTTCCATTATCTATGGAACTAGACACAGTGTCTGCCCTGTCCATCATTTCATTGCATACATTTAGGAAGATTTGTTCCAGAAGTGGGTCTAAGGCCAAGTTAAGGCCTTCTGATATTGTATTAACAGATTTTCAGAACTCAAGAGTGTGTGTTAAGGTGGAGGCCACCCTTAACGTGCAATACAAGAGTTTTGAAGGTCCACTAGACTTATTAGTAGTATGGGGTGAACGAACGAGTCTCATAGGACTCGATTGGTTTGAGGCCCTGGGGATACACGTCACAGGACTCAACAGCTTACAAACACTCGACCTACAGGAAGTCTGCAAAGAATTTGCAGATGTTTTCAGCCCCCAGCTGGGCACATTCAAAGGACCCCCTGTGTCCTTAAAGTTAGACGCCACTGTCACTCCCAGTAGAATTAAAGCAAGAAGGGTCCTTTTGCTTTAAAGAGTAAAATTGACACTGAACTAGACAACTAATCCAATAGGGAATCTAGACCTGTTGATTCCAGCCCGTGGGAGACCCCCATTGTCAACGCCTCTAAAGCAAATGGGGACATTCGCATTTTTGCTGATTACAATGCACACTCAATAGGCTTGCAGCAACATGCCTATCCTGTTCCTGTGGTCGTCCATCCTGGCCTCGCTCAAGGGGGCGTGTTTTTTTCCAAAGCTTGAACCTAGCCTCACGCATATCCACAAGCTGCCTGTGTGATGATTATGCTGCCCTGCTCAGGGACCATTGTGACCCACGGGGAGCCCTTTAAAGTAAAAAGGCTACAGTTTTGAGTGAATGTCGCTCCTGGGATTTTCCAAAGCGTTATGGAAAACACACTACGAGGTATACCAGGGGTCTGCCCCTACTTTGACGATGTCTTGATTGCAGGAGACTCCACACACATTCTAGCTGAAAGGCTTAGGGCTGTCCTGTTAAGATTCAGGAAATCAGGCCTCAAGCTCAGAAAAGACAAATTCCAGATTGGGGTGCCTTCTACTGAATTTCTGGGATTCAAAATTGATGCTGCTGGGATTCATCCTGCTGAATCCAAACTAACTGCTATTTTAGATGCACCCAGGCCAAAGTCTAATGCCGAACTTCAGGCCTTTCTAGGCCTCCTGAATTTCTACAATTCTTTTCTTCCACATAAAGCTAGTGTAGCTGAGCCTCTTCACAGGCTACTAGACAAACAGGCTGTGTGGCTGTGGTCACAAGCACATGAGGCTTGCTTTAAAGAAGTCCAGGCCTTGCTCACTTCTAACAGTGTTCTTGCACATTTCAACGAGTCTCTCCCTGTGTGCATCGCTTGTGATGCGTCCCCCTATGGGGTTGGAGCTGTCCTGAATCACCTCAGGTCTGATGGAACTCAGGTTCCTATCGCATACTACTCCAGAACACTGTCTTCTGCCGAGCGCAACTACGCTCAGATAGACAGGGAGGCTCTGGCTGGTGTTGCTGGAATTAAAAAATTCCAACGATTTTCTATATGGTCAGGCATTTCACGGATCTTCCACTGACCAAAGCCTCTGCTGGGCTGGTTACCCAACACGTAAGCAGACCTCCACATCATTTCCCCAGAATGCTAGGTGGTCTATTTTCTTCGGCATATGATTTTTCAGTACTCCACAAGCCTGGGAAAGAAATGGGCCATGCTGATGGCCTCAGTAGATTGCCTCTGCCAGTAGTAGAAGCTGACCCCGCGCCAGCTGTCAACATTCTATCGATCCAAGCCTTGCCCGAGCTCCCTCTTAGTGCCAGGGATGTTACCGCTGAAACAGTTACAGATCACACACTTTCACGTGTCCGCTCCTGGGTCCTGTCCGGGTGGCCTGAGCACTGCCCTAGTCCTGAGTTTCAGAGTTTCTGGTCCAAAAGAAACGAACTGTCCCTTTCTCAGGGTTGTCTGCTTTGGGGAAACAGAGTTGTCATTCCCACCTCAATGAGGAATAGGGTCTTAGAATCCCTCCACGAGGGTCATCCTGGCATTGTTCGTATGAAGGCTCTTGCACGCAGCCACTTGTGGTGGCCTGCTTTAGATAAAGATATTGAGGCTAAGGTACACGCATGCCACATGTGCCAACGATCTCGCACAGAGATGCCCCAAGCTCCTGTGCATAAATGGGAGGAAACACAGTCCCCAGGGTCTAGGGTGCACATTGACTACGCTGGGCCCCTTTCAGGGCGCAGTTCTTCCTTGGTCCTTTGTTGACAAAGCCTTCAAAATGGGCTGGGTTGTGCTGTCCTCTCCCCACCACTGCAAAGACTATTCAGGTACTGAGGGGATTTTTGCTGCACACGGGCTGCCAGATGTCATTGTGTCCGACAACGGCCCTCAATTCACCTCCTCCGAATTCCAAGCTTTCTTACAGGCAAACCTGATTCGTCATGCCACGTCTGCGCCTTTTCACCCGTCCACCAACGTTATGGCTGAACGCATGGTGCGCATCGCAAAGGACGCCTTGAAGAGACTCACCTACGGGGACTGGCATCACAGGTTGGCTGACTTTCTCCTTTCTTATCGCACCACACCGTCCACTTCTACAGGGAGAAGTCCAGCTGAACTTCGTTGGGGGCGCCAACTTACTACTATACTTGACCGGTTGCATCCGGACAGACTGCCTTCATCTACCTCACATCCTAGGGCACCTAGACAACTACTTGTGGGTGCCCCGTTTTGGGCTCGCAATTACGGGCCTGGTCATACATGGGTCCCCGCTTCTGTGTCCAGGATCACAGGTCCTCTCTCCTACGAGGTTGCCCTGGACAACGGTCGTGTCCTGCGTCGGCACATCGACCAACTTCGCTCTAGGCGAGACTTTTCTGCTGAGACGCCTGGGTCTTTTCCAGGGGGGGAGGGGGACCCTTTGGAGCAAAGGGAAGGGCAAGAGCTACTGCCCATCTCCACTGAGGGAGCCACAAACGGCTCGTCCCAAGGTTCTGCAATTGCTCCGAAAAGAAAGTCATGGAGCTTACCCACACAACAGGCACTCATGCCTACTCCAGCCAGGGAGTCATCCCGGGGGCATACTCACTTTCCACACACATCACACAGCACTCCAGCAACGGAGGATACCCGGGGGCATCCCAACAAATCATTCCCCGCAAGAGAGCTGGCACACAATTCCCAAGGTTGGCCTCACCTTACCCCAAATCCTACAGGGGGTCAAACATACACAGAATGGACAGCCTCCTGACAGGTCTTGGACTGACCTAGGAGGTTCTACAGAGACGCCCAGCAGCGGCTATCACTTCAAGGGGCCTGAGGGTCTACAGCTAGGTAGGTCAACCAGGTCACAAAGTAACAGAAGCCCTGGCCTGACGAGCCCGGTGGGCAAGCAAGCAGGCCAGGCATCGGGGCACAGTCCTTGGAAGACACCAGGGCACAATAGAGAGAACAGGTTCACGCCTCCCTCCAGTCAGGGGACTTATGCCAGTAACCCAGAGCTAAGAAGGTCACAGAGAGCAAAGAAATCTCCTAAGTATCTAGAAGATTACATAACCTTGCTGGCAAGGCAAAAGCCAATAATCAGTGGGAGCACTGGGGAGCAAAATGTCATATAAAATAATGTTGTATTTGGTAGTAGTTTTAGCCCGGGGGAAAGGGGTGGTTATGTCCCAGCTTGCAAACGCTCGGGCGTTTGCAGGCAGTCCCCTGGGGCGCGGGGCGGCCCTGGTGGGGGGCCGGGCAGGTTGCAAAGCGCCCGGGACCAGACAGGCTGTCGCCAGCGCCGTGCGCATGCGCGGGTGCTGGCGCGGGAAAAGTAACCCATTTACCCGGGAGTTGCCTATATAATAGGCTGCGAGGCGTTTGGGCGAGGCTGAAGCCATCTTCCTGTAAGCTGAACGCTGAATAAATGAAACTGAGAACTCCAGCTGCTTCTCGTGTCTGTTTTCCCGCCACGGACTCAACAGGGGTCAAGTTTTTTTTTTCTTTTGACAGATAAATATCACATTAGCTTAACCTAATTGTGGGATCCTAGTTATCTGAAAAGTCAAAACAGAAGCTTCCAACTTTGGAGGATTCATAGACAGATTTAGAGCTTAGGGAAAGACCCATGATATAAACACAAGTGGCTATTGTGAGAATCTAATATCTGTGATCTGGGGATCAAACAGAAAGACTATAAGTACACTATTTGAGGCTTCAGCGTCACAGACATGCCCCTCCCATAAAAGCATTGGCTTTATTATCCAAAGTTCCTCCAAAATTTACCAATTAACAAAGCTGAGATGACTGAAAGGAAAATAATATAGGGACATATTTAACATATTTGGCCCCACCTAACAATTCATCTAGAGCAGGGGTCCATAACTCCCCATCCATGAACTGGTACTAATCCATGGCTCATTGGGAACTGGGCCGCACAAGCAATGGGCAAGCATGCAATGCCCCATTTGTGCAAGCAGCAGGAGCGTGCACAAAACCATTCCTGCCCCCTTGCCACCACAGTCACTGCTGCTGGTCCGCGGAGTCAGAAACATTGAGGACCGTCGATCTAGAGAAACAATCCTGATGGTCCTGCGCTTCCAGGAGATGAAGGAAGCAAAACCAAGGAGGGACTGCTTTTCAGCGGTAGCTCTGAGGCTTTGGAATAAGCTTCTGAGATCAGAATTGTCTTTTAATTGCAATGGAATATAAGTTGTCCTGGCGCTACTCACTTTTATTCCACCAAACCTAGGATGTTGTTGAAAGACCAAGTGTGATTCATCTCCAAAACTGGAACTCTCCCAAATTTACCAGAATTTGAAAGACTGTCTGGACTCCTATATAATTGCTCAAACTTTGAGATCCTTATCACAGTCCCCATTCTCAATCCAGTCTGAAAAGCAACCGCTAGAAGGCCCTTGCAGATTCTGGAAAGACTATTTCAATCATTCACACACACACCCCTCCAATATTAACAAATTTGCTAAATTTTATTTTATTCCGTCAGTTTATATTTATCTACAGTATTTTACTTGCATGCTGTTTGCAGCTGAATCATTTGATAGCATTTGACGTATTCACTGTAAAATGTTCTGATACTGGCAGTGAAAGATGTGATTTAAATCTGAATAATACATCAATCAATAAATGGAACAAAACAATCCTAGGTAACTGCTGCTATATACTCAGCCTGAAGCCTTGTGTTGCCATTTTGATGAAATTCCTAGAAATGAGGAAGCTCTTCTGGTTCAAGGATTGAGGTTTCCATAAATTAGATTAATGAGTTTTTTAAAAAAGCCACTACATTCTTTTTCAAACTATGCTATTCAAACTTAATTGCTTTGACATGAAGCCAGGTCAAACAGTCACAAATAGCAATAACTCTTCAATCAATAGTTCCAATGTTCAGCCTCAAAACAACGTACGCTCTAAGCATTATGCCCTCTCTCAAAGCTGTTTCATCCATTAGATTTTTAAAAATAATTTGTACATGGAGAGGTAGATTCCATTCAATTATAGCTTGACATGTATATGGCTTTTAAGTCCACACTGCTTTCAAAAGTGAAATTGTTATCATGTAACTATTAAATATGTAATTTGAAAACCAATTCTTAAAAACATTCCTATTAAGAAGATGCACCTGAGCCTGAAACATGTTTTTTTTTTAAAAGAACAGCGTTGAGATAACTGGGATAATCATATTTAGTGATCTTATTTACTGTCTTGAAAAATAAGTGGCATATACATTTTTAAATTGGTATTTTATAATTCATAACTAGAATGATTGTTATGTGTGAATTAATGAAAAAAATAGCATCTAAATGTATAATATAGCAAGCAACTTGCTGTAACCAAGTCATATGCCTTTACCAATACTATTAATTACTACAGGAATCAAACAAATGAAAAATTCTAAATTAGATGAAAGGCAAATATAATTATAAGGTAAAGAGTAACCACTCATAAAAGCAAACATGTTTTCCAACATTAAGCCTGCCATGGAAAGTTATACTCAAGAAAGACAAAGCACATAGGGAAGTGAAGAAATAAGATGTTACCTAATTAAGTCTGAGAAGTGAAGTAAATCAGACACACAGAAACAGTTCAAAAACATCAAGCTTCTACTTTATGATATTAAACCTACAGTTGTGAATTTTTTAAAACAAAGTACAAAAAGTATATATTAAGAGATTAAATGAACATTAGAGTTCTCTAACCTAGGCCAACTGTGATCCTGAGTTGGATCCAAATATAGTCACTGAATTAGGGTCTTTAATTACATTTGTATTACCTGGGATCTACTCTAGGTACATGAAAAAGAATGGGGGCCCATACCATGTATCTTGCTGCAGATATTTAAATCAGCAAAATATTCCTACATTTTGCCCTATTTCCTTCCCAGTAAATTATTTACCATATGGAACATTCTAAGACCAAGTCGAAGGCTCTTGCAAAAATAGAAGACTTCTATTTGCAGTTTAACAAGAAGCAAAGTGCTGAAGCTGTGGCTAAGAGCAAGCCAATAGAATTAATGCGTGTGCTCTTTTTCAGAAAGCAGCGGTGTTTGTGCTTCTCTTAATTCCATTTTCTTAATCTAAAGAAAAAGATTTAACAAAATTCAATTGTGCTTACTTTGTTCTCTTCCCCACTAAGCCTCATAATTTCATTTTTTTATTTAACCCTATAATTTCATCTAGCTATGCACTTTGGGATGAACACCCTTGAAATGGTGCGGGAATATGAACAAATTTCCAAAAATTGCAGGAACCATTTGTGCTTCAGTTTGAGATGCAGACAACACAGATTCATCCCCAACAAGCTGCACCTGTCTTCAACAATGAAAGGACACAGGGCAAAAAACATCCTGCAGATAGCACAGCTCCACAACACAGTCCTTTCAGCTGTTCCAAGAAGGCTTCACACCCATTTGCACTACTCAGATGACCCTGGGGACACAGACAAACCAATTGGCCTTTACGACTCTCTAAAGAATGGAAATAACCAGCTGTCTGCAAGGAATATAAATCCTTGCATTCCCCACTATCCAGTCAGAGCTGAAGAAGCTTCTTGGATGAGAAGTGAAACATCTTCAGAGAAAAACAAGAAAATCCAGTTGCCTCTGTAAAAATCACCTTTAGACAACAATGACCTGGATGTCTGAGAATCTCCATAGATACCCATAATTTCACTTTCTATTGAAAGAAACAATTGATTAGTTCAGCTATCAAAGTTACATTGCCATGCATTTCTCCTGCCTCTTCTTCTTTCTTCTTCCTTCTCCTTCTCTTCCTTCCCTGCTTCAGGTGTCAGGGGAGATACAAATCATACATACAGATACATGCATATCTAGTACTCTCAAATCATCTATATCAGTGATGGAGAATCTTTTAGACACTGAGTGCCCAAAAACCACCCTGCCGCCCGCTCTACCCCTGCCCTACCCACTCCACCCCCACCCCTGCCTGCCCTGCCCGCCCATAGGGCCACCTATCACCTCCACGGCCCACCACAACAGATTGCCCAGGCAACCCTGCAGTGCCATAGCAGCCACGCCCTCCACCCCGCAGCATCATCTGCATACGATGGGGTGTAATGGTAGAGTCTTGCCCCTGCTGCCCACCTGTGCTGCTCTGCACGGGCCATGCACGGAGGCAACTCTCCTCCAGGGGGGCTTCAGGTGAGGAGGGGACCACAGGGGGAGGCAGGGTGGGGCAATGACGTGCATGCCAACAGAGAGGGCTCTGAGTGCCGCCTCTGGCATGCATGCCATAGGTTCGCCACCACTGATCTATATATTCACAGAAGCAGCACTGCCGAATTTGAATTCTGACATATGAGGAAAGAAGGAAGGAAGGAAGGAATATCAAGTTAAAATAATTTTCCAGAAAAATGGATAGACTAGCTTTGCATAGATTTATAAAGTAAAAAGGCTTCAAGTTTGAAGGGAAAACATGCTTCAGAGCGTGTATAGGAGCACATGTACCACCTGCTGGCAAATCCCTGGGGGAAAAGGGGCGTTGACTTACCTGAACGCCTTTTCTCAGCACGGAGATGGATAATCCACGCAGTGGGGTTGAGACTGTATTCCTGGCCAATCAGATCAGTCAGCCAAAGTTGCCACGCCCCGTCTTGGACCATGATCCTTTAGTCTTGACTCGAGCGCAGCCATTGACTGACAGTAAGACGTTTTGGCTCCACTAAATATACCCTCTTATTCTAGTCTATAAGGGTGGGTGTGGATTATCCATCTCCGTGCTGAGAAAAGGCGTTCAGGTAAGTCAACGCCCCTTCTCCAGCACTGGAGATGGATAATCCACGCAGTGGGATATACCAAAGCCTATTGTCCCTTGGGTTGGGGAATAGACTGGTCCCGTATGCAACTTTGGTCTAGCACCTGCTGGAGAACCCTCCTACCGAAGGAGGCCTCTGCAGAGGAGTACCTGTCGATTTTGTAATGACGAATGAATGGAGAGGGCGAGGCCCAAGTGGCTGCCCTGCATACCTCTTCAATAGAAGCCTGCATGGCCCATGCTGCGGAGGTGGCAGCACTCCTTGTGGAGTGGGCCGTGATATGCTTGGGGACTTGCAAGGACTCCGCCTGGTATGCCCCAGTGATGCATGCCCTAATCCACCTACCGATGGTAGAGGACGAGACCTTCCGGCCCCTAGTAGCAGGGTGGAAGGATATGAAAAGCGCTTCCGAGCGTCGGAATTCCGCTGTGCGCGAAATGTAATGTCTTAGTGCCCTTCGTACATCCAAGGTGTGCCATTGTTGCTCCAGGGGATGAGCTGGGTTTGGACAGAAGTCTGGTAGGACTATTTCCTGTAAACTGTGAAAAAGGGAGTTGACCTTTGGAATGAATGAAGGGTCTATTCTTAGGACTACCTTGTCCCTGTGAAAATGGCACAGGTCCTTCCTCATTGAGAGAGAAGCTAACTCGGATATCCGCCGAGCTGACGTGATGGCTACCAAGAATGCTACCTTATGGGTCAGATAGCGAATGTCACATGTTTTGAGTGGTTCAAAGGGCGCTCTGTAGTACTCGTGGTAGTTCCCACGATGGATACCTGTGCACGGTTGGCGGTCTGATGTTCGCAGCCCCCTTGAGGAAGGATCGTATTAAGGGATGCTTGCCCAAGGATTCACCGGGGCTGGCAGAAAGTATAGTTGAGAGGGCGGCGATTTGCCTGCGCAGTGTGTTTGGTGAGAGGTCCCTCTCTAGGCCATCTAGTAAAAATTCTAGGATCTTGGGAATTGTGATCCCTTCGAGTAACAATTCCTGTTTAGAGCACCATGATTGGAAGCTTCTCCACGTGGCCTCGTAGATACAGTTCGTGGAGGGGCACCTTGATGCCTGTATGACCCTAATTACACCCTGTGAGCAAGCCCCCTTGGCTAAAATTGACCGTTCAAGAGCCAGACGGCTAGTTGTAGCCATTGTGGCTCTGGGTGGGAGATCTCCCCCTGCTTGAGGGAGATCCTCTCCGGAGGAATCCGCCATGGATTCGTGCGGGAGAGACTCCTCAAGTCTGCGAACCAAGGTCTCCTTGGCCCATAAGGGGCCACAAGGATTACCTCGGCCCTTTCCCGCAGAATCTTGCGTACTACCGCCGGAAGGAGAGGTAAGGGTGGAAACGCGTACAGGAGCCCCCTTGGCCATGGGCTCCGTAACGCTTCCGTCTGCTCTGCTCCCTTGGATGGGAATCGGGAGAAGAAGCGAGTTAGGTGGGCATTGGAAGGAGAGGCAAAAAGGTCCACCTGGGGAAGCCCGAAGAGGTGACAGACCTCCCTGAAGATCCTCGGGTGTAGTTGCCACTCCGAGTGATCTATTGTTGATCTGCTCAACAGATCTGCTTGGATGTTTGCCTCCCCCGATATGTGGTCGGCCTTTATGGAGGCCAGATTTTGTTCCGCCCAGGCCCCCAGTAGGAGGGCCTCGGCCGAGACCGAGCGAGAGTGTTTGCCCCCCTGACGGTTTATGTGGGCCTTGGCTGTCACGTTGTCCGTCAGGACCAGTACGTGCCTGCCTTTTATGCTGCTGTGAAAATGCCTTAACGCTAGGTGAATAGCCCGCAGCTCGAGCCAGTTTATGTTGTGTCGGAGATCCAACGCTGACCAGCGGCCCTGTGTCCACTTGGTCCCCAAGTGGCCTCCCCAGCCGAATAAGCTCGCATCTGTTGTGACTACTACTCTGTCTGGTTCCCTGAAGGGGGACCCCCTGAGGAGAGCTGGAGATAGCCACCACCTGAGGGAGTGTCGTACTCTCAGAGGTATGCCTACCCTCTTCCGGGATGCACTGATTTGTTGTCTCTGAAACGGGAGCATGAACCACTGCAGTTCTCTTGAGTGCAGCCTTGCCCAAGGAACTATTGCTATGGTCGATATCATCTTCCCTAGCAGCTGTGAGAGGCAGACCAGCGTCACTGACTGACCGCGGCTTACCTGTTTTACGGCTTTCTTTATGCTGCTGAGGCGTTCCTGTGATAGGTACACCTTGCATTCCTTTGTGTCTATGACCGCTCCCAGATGGAGTATTCTCGTAGTTGGGGTTAGATGACTCTTTGGAAAGTTCACCGAGAAGCCGTGGTCCTGCAGCATTTTTATCACTAACTTTAGGTCCGCCCGAGACTGCTGGGCGGACGATGACTGGATTAGAATATCGTCCAGGTAGCACTGGACTCTGACTGGTACGTTTCTTAGGTGTGCTGCCAGAACCGCCAGAATCTTGGTGAACACCCTGGGCGCTGATGACAGGCCGAATGGAAGTGCCCTGTATTGAAAATGGTGCCCCCTGTAGGCAAACCGTAGAAAGCGGCGGTGAGCCATAGAGATAGGGATGTGCAAGTATGCCTCCGTGAGGTCGATCGATGCCAGAAAATCCCCTTTCCTTACGCTTCCAAGGATGGAGCGTAGTGTCTGCATTTTGAATTTGCGGTATTTTATGTATAAATTTAGCCTTTTCAAATCCAAAACGGCTCTCCAACCCCCCGAGGGTTTTGGGACCACGAAGAGGATAGAATAAAACCCCTGGTCTCTCTGGTTCATAGGCACCGGCTCTACGGCCCGTATGTTTAGAAGGTGCTGAACGGCCTCGTTCATGAGCCTTCGCTTTGTTGGGTTTGTGGGACAGGGGCACGGGCGGAAGCGGTTCGGGGGCTTTGAGAGAAATTCTAGAGATAGACCATGACGTATGGTGTTCCTGACCCATAAGTCCGTGGTGGTCTCTTCCCACTGGGGAGCAAACCCTGCTAGTCTGCCCCCTATGGGAAGGTCTGGGCGGGAGTCATCTGGTACGGCGGAAGGGGCGGTTGTTCCCCCGAAATGGCCGTCTTCCCTGTGTTTGCCTATGTCTTGTGTTCTGTCTGTCCCCCTGTCTTTCCCTATCCTGTCTAGCTTGGAAGGGTTGGGAATTTTGAAAGTAGTTGACCCTGGCTTCCGTGCGAAAGGATTGTTTCCTTCCCCAGGAGCCGGGTCTCTTGTCCTGCCTTTTAAGCATGTGTTTAAGGACCTTGCGCTTGTCCTTGTTCTCTGTCAGGTATGGCGTTAGTGCCTCACCAAACAGCTTGGCCCCTTGGTACGGAGCCGAAGCCAATTTCCACTTGGATTTGGTATCCGCCTGCCAGTTCTTTAGCCAGAGGATGCGCCTGCTCGTGTTGTTTGCCGCCATTGCCTTGGCTGAAAACTTGGTCGCTAAAAGTGTTGCATCCGACGCATATTCCGTGGCCGCGACCATTTTGCTGAGTTCCTGGTGAGTGCGTATATCCTCCATGGGAACCCGGCCCTGTAACTCACGGAGCCAACAAAGTGTGGCTCTGGTGAAAAAGGACGCGGAGGTAGACGCCCTGGTAGCCCAAGCTATTGCCTGGTGCGTTCTCCTGTAGTTGGACTCACTCTTTCGGTCCTCGGCTTTAATAGCCTCAGCAAAATCTCCTGATATGGCCGTGTCCGATATCAGGGGACCTATGGGTTCGTCCACCACCGGTACCTCCAATGTTCCCTCTAGCTCCCTTGCTACGTTATATAGCTTCCTCTCCGCATTGCTAGGAAGCGGTAGGGAGGTTGGCGCTGCCCACTGTTTCCTTATTGTGTTTAGGAACATGGTCGGGCATGGTATGCGGTGTTGAGTGGTTCCCTTTTCGGCGAACGTCGGCTCAGCCTCCGTGTCAACTGTGACAGGCTCCGCTGGTGTCCCATGCCCCAGATGGGCTGTGGCCTCAGCCTTGCGCAGAATAGTAACAAAAAGAGAAGGGTTAAACAGGCCGCTGAAGGACGGCCCTTGAGGTGAGGTGTCCTCCTCCTCCTCAGA